>NC_089842.1:222702075-222767075 GCF_035609145.1 Eleutherodactylus coqui | reverse complement strand
CACACAGTGACAGGTCTCCCTCACCATCACACACACAGTGACAGGTCTCCCTCAGCATCACACACACACACACACACACAGTGACAGGTCTCCCTCAGCATCACACACACACACACACACACAGTGACAGGTCTCCCTCAGCATCACACACACACACACACACACACACACAGTGACAGGTCTCCCTCAGCATCTCACACACACACACACACACACACACACACACACACACACACAGTGACAGGTCTCCCTCACCATCACACACACAGTGACAGGTCTCCCTCACCATCATACACACAGTGACAGGTCTCCCTCACCATCATACACACAGTGACAGGTCTCCCTCACCATCATACACACAGTGACAGGTCTCCCTCACCATCATACACACAGTGACAGGTCTCCCTCACCATCATACACACAGTGACAGGTCACCCTCCCCATCACACACACAGTGACAGGTCACCCTCCCCATCATACACACAGTGACAGGTCACCCTCCCCATCATACACACAGTGACAGGTCACCCTCCCCATCATACACACAGTGACAGGTCACCCTCCCCATCATACACACAGTGACAGGTCACCCTCCCCATCACACACACAGTGACAGGTCACCCTCCCCATCATACACACAGTGACAGGTCACCCTCCCCATCATACACACAGTGACAGGTCACCCTCCCCATCACACACACAGTGACAGGTCACCCTCCCCATCACACACACAGTGACAGGTCACCCTCCCCATCACACACACAGTGACAGGTCACCCTCCCCATCACACACACAGTGACAGCTCTCCCCCACCATCACACACACAGTGACAGCTCTCCCCCACCATCACACACACAGTGACAGCTCTCCCCCACCATCACACACACACAGTGACAGGTCTCCCTCCCCATCACACACACACAGTGACAGGTCTCCCTCCCCATCACACACACACAGTGACAGGTCTCCCTCCCCATCACACACACACAGTGACAGGTCTCCCTCCCCATCACACACACACAGTGACAGGTCTCCCTCCCCATCACACACACACAGTGACAGGTCTCCCTCCCCATCACACACACACAGTGACAGGTCTCCCTCCCCATCACACACACACAGTGACAGGTCTCCCTCCCCATCACACACACACAGTGACAGGTCTCCCTCCCCATCACACACACACAGTGACAGGTCTCCCTCCCCATCACACACACACAGTGACAGGTCTCCCTCCCCATCACACACACACAGTGACAGGTCTCCCTCCCCATCACACACACACAGTGACAGGTCTCCCTCCCCATCACACACACACAGTGACAGGTCTCCCTCCCCATCACACACACACAGTGACAGGTCTCCCTCCCCATCACACACACACAGTGACAGGTCTCCCTCCCCATCACACACACACAGTGACAGGTCTCCCTCCCCATCACACACACACAGTGACAGGTCTCCCTCCCCATCACACACACACAGTGACAGGTCTCCCTCCCCATCACACACACACAGTGACAGGTCTCCCTCCCCATCACACACACACAGTGACAGGTCTCCCTCCCCATCACACACACACAGTGACAGGTCTCCCTCCCCATCACACACACACAGTGACAGGTCTCCCTCCCCATCACACACACACAGTGACAGGTCTCCCTCCCCATCACACACACACAGTGACAGGTCTCCCTCCCCATCACACACACACAGTGACAGGTCTCCCTCCCCATCACACACACACAGTGACAGGTCTCCCTCCCCATCACACACACACAGTGACAGGTCTCCCTCCCCATCACACACACACAGTGACAGGTCTCCCTCCCCATCACACACACACAGTGACAGGTCTCCCTCCCCATCACACACACACAGTGACAGGTCTCCCTCCCCATCACACACACACAGTGACAGGTCTCCCTCCCCATCACACACACACAGTGACAGGTCTCCCTCCCCATCACACACACAGTGACAGGTCTCCCTCCCCATCACACACACAGTGACAGGTCTCCCTCACCAATCACACACACAGTGACAGGTCTCCCTCACCAATCACACACACAGTGACAGGTCTCCCTCACCATCACACACACACACACACACACACAGTGACAGGTCTCCCTCACCATCACACACACACACACACACACACACACACACACACACAGTGACAGGTCTCCCTCACCATCACACACACACACACACAGTGACAGGTCTCCCTCAGCATCACACACACACACACACACACACACACACACAGTGACAGGTCTCCCTCAGCATCACACACACACACACACACACACACACACACACACACAGTGACAGGTCTCCCTCAGCATCACACACACACACACACACACACACACACACACACACAGTGACAGGTCTCCCTCAGCATCACACACACACACACACACACACACACACACACACACACACACAGTGACAGGTCTCCCTCAGCATCACACACACACACACACACACACACACACACACACACAGTGACAGGTCTCCCTCAGCATCACACACACACACACACACACACACACACACACACACACACAGTGACAGGTCTCCCTCAGCATCACACACTCACACACACACACACACACACACACACACACACACAGTGACAGGTCTCCCTCAGCATCACACACACACACACACACACACACACACACACACACACAGTGACAGGTCTCCCTCAGCATCACACACACACACACACACACACACACACACACACACACACACACACACACACAGTGACAGGTCTCCCTCACCATCACACACACAGTGACAGGTGTCATAACTCTCGCCTAACAGTCAGTCCTCCGTGTATCACGACTCTTATTACTGACCTCTTGGGCCCTTCAGGCCCCGGCAGGGAAGTGCAGCTACCAGCCCGCACAGGAGAAGCCACAGCCCGACCTCCATCCTCCGCTGTCCGGGGCCGGCTGCAGTGAGGGCCGCCAGGCCGGGAAGCTCTGAGGGGAGCTGGGGGGGCGGGGCCAGAGGAGGCGGGAAACCGGTCACTGCCCAATACAGGAAGACGGGGATGAGTGCTGGACAGCAGGATACATGTATGTGAGGGGAGGAGGACGTGTGTGACAGGGTGATACATGTTTGTGAGGGGAGGAGGACGTGTGTGTGTGACAGGATGATACATGTATGTGAGGGGAGGAGGACGTGTGTGTGTGACAGGATGATACATGTATGTGAGGGGAGGAGGACGTGTGTGTGTGACAGGATGATACATGTATGTGAGGGGAGGAGGACGTGTGTGTGTGACAGGATGATACATGTATGTGAGGGGAGGAGGACGTGTGTGTGACAGGATGATACATGTATGTGAGGGGAGGAGGACGTGTGTGTGACAGGATGATACATGTATGTGAGGGGAGGAGGACGTGTGTGTGTGACAGGATGATACATGTATGTGAGGGGAGGAGGACGTGTGTGTGACAGGATGATACATGTATGTGAGGGGAGGAGGACGTGTGTGTGACAGGATGATACATGTATGTGAGGGGAGGAGGACGTGTGTGTGACAGGATGATACATGTATGTGAGGGAAGGAGGACGTGTGTGTGTGTGACAGGAGGATACATGTATGTGAGGGGAGGAGAACGTGTGTATGACAGGATGATACATGTATATGAGGGGAGGAGGACGTGTGTGTATGACACGAGGATACATATATGTCAGGGAGGAGGACGTGTGTGTATGACTCGAGGATACATGTATGTGATGGGAGGAGGGTGTGTGTATGACATGAGGATACATGTATGTCAGGGGAGGAGGACATGTGTGTATGACACGAGGATACATGTATGTCAGGGGAGGAGGACGTGTGTGTGACAGGATGATACAGGTATGTGAGGCGAGGAGGACGTGTGTGTATGACACAAGGATACATATATGTGAGAGGAGGAGGACGTGTGTATGACACGAGGATACATGTATGTGAGGGGAGGAGGAAATGTGTGTATGACAGGAGGATACATGTTTGTGAGGGGAGGAGGATGTATGTTTATGGCAGGATGATACATGTATGTGAGGGGAGAACGTGTGTGTGACAGCAGGATACATGTATGTGAGAGCAGGAAGACGTGCGTGTATGACACGAGGATACATGTATGTGGAGGGAAGAGGACATGTGCGTAAGACAGGATGATACAAGTATGTGAGGGGAGGAGGACGTGTGTGTAACAGCAGGGTACATGTATGTGAGGGGAGGAGGACGTGTGTGTTTGACAGGATGATACATGTATGTGAGGGGAGAAGAACGTGCGTGTATGACATGAGGATACATGTATGTTGAGGGAGGAGGACGTGTGCGTATGACGGGATGATGCAAGTATGTGAGGGGAGGAGGACGTGTGTGTCACAGCAGGGTACATGTATGTGAGGGGAGGAGGACGTGTGTGTATGATCCGAGGATACATGTATGTGAGGGGAGGAGGACGTGTGTGTATGACACGAAGATACATGTATGTGAGGGGAGCAGGATGTGTGTATGACACGAGGATATATGTATGTGAGGGGAGGAGGACGTGTGTGTATGACAAAAATGATACATGTATGTGAGGGGAGGAGGACGTGTGTGTATGACAAAAATGATACATGTATGTGAGGGGAGGAGGACGTGTGTGTATGACAAAAATATACATGTATGTGAGGGGAGGAGGACGTGTGTGTATGACAAAAATGATACATGTATGTGAGGGGAGGAGGACATATGTGTATGACACGAGGATACTTGTATGTGAGGGGAGGAGGACGTGTGTATGACACGAGGATACTTGTATGTGAGGGGAGGAGGACGTGTGTGTATGACACGAGGATACATGTATGTGAGGGGAGGAGGATGTGTGTATATGACATGAGGATACATGTATGTCAGGGGAGGAGGATGTGTGTGTATGACAGGATGATACATGTATCACTGAGTAGAAAAAAGAGGTTCCCAGCAGCACAGCATATATCCTCACATAGAGCCAGGCAAAACAGTGTGCAAAAGCCAGTCAGGAAGCCTAAACCAGAGAGGCTCCAAGGGTGCAGTCAGGAATAAGGAAATAGTGACTGGCAGCATTCAGCAATGTAGAAAAATACAAGATTTATTTCCCCATTACAAAAATTACGGCAACGTTTCGGTCGTAATAGACCTTCCTCAAGCTGAGGAAGGTCTATTACGACCGAAACGTTGCCGTAATTTTTGTAATGGGGAAATAAATCTTGTATTTTTCTACATTGCTGAATGCTGCCAGTCACTATTTCCTTATTCCAGGATGATACATGTATGTGAGGGGAGGAGGACGTGTGTGTGTGTGACACAAGGATACATGTATGTCAGGGGAGAAGGACGTGTGTGTGTGACAAAAATGATACATGTATGTGAGGGGAGGAGAACGTGTGTATGACATGATACATGTATATGAGGGGAGGAGAATGTGTGTGTGACACAAGGATTCATGTATGTGAGAGGAGAAGGACATGTGTGTATGACAAAAATGATACATGTATGTGAGGGGAGGAGGACGTGTGTGTGTGTGACACGAGGATTCATGTATGTGAGTGGAGGAGGACGTGTGTGTGTGTGTGACACGAGGATACATGTGTGTGAGTGGAGGAGGACGTGTGTGTGTGTGTGTGACACGAGGATACATGTATGTGAGGGGGGGAGGACGTGTGTGTATGACACGAGGATACATGTATGTCGGAAGCAGGATATGTGTGTATGACACGAGGATACATGTATGTCGGGAGGAGGACGTGTGTGTGTGACAGGATGATATATGTATGTGAGGGGAGGAGGAAGTGTGTGTATGACAGGATGATAGATGTATGTTAGGGGAGGAGGACGTGTGTGTATGAAATGAGGATACATGTATGTGAGGGGAGGAGGACGTTTGTGTATGAAATGAGGATACATGTATGTGAGGGGAGGAGGACGTGTGTGTATGAAATGAGGATACATGTATGTGAGGGGAGGAGGATGTGTGTGTATGACAGGATGATACAGGTATGTGAGGGAAGGACATGTGTGTATGACACGAGGATACATGTATGTGAGGGGAGGAGGATGTGTTTATATGATATGAGGATACATGTATGCGAGGGTCGGAGGACGTGTGTGTATGACAGGATGATACATGTATGTGAGGGGAGGAGGATGTGTATGTGTGACAGCAGGATACATGTATGAGGGGAGGAGGACGTGTGTGTGTAACAGGAGAATGTATGTGAGGCAAGGAGGATGTGTGTGACAGCAGGATACATGTATGTGAGGGGAGGAGGACACGTGTGTGACAGCAGGATACATGTATGAGGGGAGGAGGACGTGTGTGTGTGTGACATGATGATACATGTATGTGAGGGTTGGAGGACGTGTGTGTGTGAGACAGCAGGATACATGTATTAGGAGCAGAAACCAAAAAACGGCAACAGCACTCAAAATAAATTTCCCATCAGAGGTATACATACCTAGATCAATACTCTAACCACATTAAATAATGCAAGGCTCTTGGTATATAATTTGATCAAATTACATTGGCCCATCCACCAACATCCAGGTGACCAAGCTTAGATGGGTCCTAACCCTAATACCAGGTGGTTTAATCTTAACCTGGAAAAGTTGGGCTACCTACCTCTCAGAATGCTCCTCCCTTGGGACTAAGCCTACAAATAAAATCAGGGAAGGTCGGATACCATTTACATGTTCTAGTAGGAGGAACAGAAGGTAAATGGGCAGCGGGTGGGCGTGCATGACCAGGTAAAGGCAGCCACTACGCAGTATTTGTAGAAAAAAGGTTGTGTATGCCCGTCGCCCATTTACCACACTATAATTCATTTCCAGCTGTCATTCAAAGTAAGCCTTACCGGGGAGCGACAAAAAAAACTAAGCCTTAGTAAAGCAAAATTTGATCAGCCCAGAATTACTCTTGGCAATATTAACCCCTTACTGACAAAGCCTGTTTGCGTCTTAGTGACAGAACCAAATTTTGGTAATCTGACATGTGTCCCTTTAACATAGAATAACTCTGTAAAGGTTTTGCATATCCAAGTGATTCTGACATTGTTTTATCACCACATATTGTACTTCATTTAGGTGGTAAAAATAGACCGATAGAATCTATATATATATATATATATTTTTTTATTTTTTTTAAAGCGCCAAAATTGGGAAAGTTTTGAAAAAATTATTGTTTTTTCATATTTTCATTTGCCATATCCAAAATATGCGTAAACATACTGTACACATTTTTGACAAATTATATATTTCCATCTGTTTACTTTATTCCGGAAGCACATTTGAAAAACTTTCATTTTTTTTAACCATTTAGGAGTTGTACAAATTTAATATTGATTATCAACATTTTGAGGAACACTTTGTTTTCCTGCACCAAGCCAAGATTGCAAAAGCTCATAGTTGTCAGAAGGCTAGATACCTCCACAAATGACCCCATTTTAAAAACCACACCCATTTTGACGCCACAGGGTTTTTTTCAGGAGTTAATGCAATATAGAGGAGAAAAAAATTAAATTTCATAGTTTTGCAAATATGTCATTTTAAAGGCAGTTTTTTTTTTCTGTGGTGCACATGAAAATGAGGATTTACACCTCAAAATGGATACCCCTGTTTGTCCTGTGTTCAGAAACATACCCGTTGTGGCCCTAAGGGCTTATTTAGACGACCGTATATCGGCTCGGTTTTCATGCCGAGCCGATATACGGTGTCCTTGTTTGCAGGGGGGGGGAGGATGGAAGAGCCAGGAGCAGAAACTGTGCTCCTGCCCCTTCCCCGCCCCTCGCCACTATTTGCAATAGGAGGGGTGGGATGGGGCGGAGCTAAGCGCCGGGCCCAAAATAAAAGGAGCAGCTGGTTGTTGTCAGAACAGAAATTTTGTTTGAAGGGGTTTTAGGCCCCATTGCCCACTTTTAGAGCCCTTGAGCAGCCAAAACGATAACCCCCACAAATGACCGCATTTTGAAAACTAGACCCCTTAACGAATTCATCTAGGGGTGTATTTTGACATCACAGTTTTTGAATGAATCGAAGCAAAGCAGTAGGAAAAATTAATTTTGAAAAATTTTTTGGGCAATTGTGTCATATTTTAGAAACAGTTTACAAACAGAAGACTTTCACCCCAAATGGATCCCCTAGTTTGTCCTGTGTTCACAAACATACCCATTGTAGCCCCAGCCTGCCTACTGGACACATGGCTCGGCCTATAATGGAGGAAGCACCCACTGGATTTCAGGGCACAACTGAATAAATAAATTCCAGGCCCCATTGCTCACTTGTGCGGAAACAAAATTGACTCCCTAAAAATAATCCTCTTCTCCGCGCCCTTTTTGGCGTTCCCTAAATCTTAGATAAAAGTAATATAAACTGTGTGATATTTCCAAAGACAGGAGTAGTTACGGAGGCCTGATTGGGATGGGCAGATGGGGCAATAAAGCTGGGTACCCCTCCATCTCCCATGCTTTTTTGCGGCGGTATTTCTTGACCTCAGCAGTAGGGATGGGGTGTAAAAAGTGGCGCTCCGTGAGGCTTCGTAAGATTGCTGAGGTGCGGCGGTCACACACAGAAGGCGCTTAACAAACTGCTCCTGGAACTGCAGGAAGGCAAGTGTTCACGGGGCTTCTTGTAAATTACGTATTACAGGTAGCACACCGAATAACACCGGGTTCAGACGGGCGTATGTGGAATCTGCTCGCAGAAGCCCACAGCAGAGCCGGACTGTGGCCCTGCATACAGCCACATAAATGTACTGCGCATAACTGTGTACGCACACAGGTGGTCATGCGAAGTACAACTTTTTTGTTTGCATTTCCCACGCCATCGCTTAGCCATCATACGGCACGCAAGCTGTACACAATATAGTTGTGTTTGGGCTGCAGCTATATGTGCGACCATAGAGCATAATGGACTCTATGTTGCGGATATCCGCGGTAAATTAGAACCTCCTGCGTTCTGTTTTCTGCGAGTTGATTACGTAATTACAACCCGCTAATATGAGCGGAATTGTGTAATCCAGGGTAAGGTCTGTGGATAAAGATCCCATTGTGGGCTATCTAATTTCATCTCCCCTCATGGATACGATCTGTAAGGGAAAATGAAACTTTAAACGTTTTTTTTTTATAAAGAGTTGTCCGGCCACGCAGGGTGAAACTTTTTTATAATAATAATGCTTTTCTTTCACTAACCATTCTAAAACACGGCATACATAGGTTTAAAACGTCAGGTATATTACCTGTAATGTCTGTTTCTTACTTTGTAAACTGATGTTGAAAGCAGTATTCAAAGATGGCGCCATTGTGCAGCAATCTCACAATGCTCTGCACCTCCGCCATCTGAGTGCACACTGCCGATGATGACAGGACACATTAAACTGAAAAGTAGTGTCTTCTGGCCCTGCACAGCTCCCCCCCACCTTCATTGAACTATACGTCAGTCTCTCATGGCCCCGCACACCTCCGTTGAACTGAATGGCCAACATTGCTATGAATGAGCAGCGTTGGCAGCGCTGCCGGAAATGTGGCACAACTTTAGTAATAGGTTTCCGACCACACCCGATATAGTGACCCCCCCCAATAGTTGCCCCAGCAGTAATAGTGACTTCCAGTAGTTGCCCCAGCAGTAATAGTGACCTCCAATAGTTGCCCTAGCAGAAATAGTGACCCCCCAACAGTTTCCCCAGCAGAAATAGTGACCCCCTATAGTTGCCCCAGTAGTAAGAGTGGCCCCCAATAGTTGATCTAGCAGTAAGAGTGACCCTCAATAAGTACTCCAGCAGTAAGAGTAACCCCCAATAGTTGCCCTATCAGTAACAGTGACCCCCAATAATTGCTCCAGCAGTAAGAGTGACCCCCAGTACCTGCCCCAGCAGTGAAAGTGACCCCCAATAGTTGTCCCAGCAGTAATAGTGACCCCCAATAGTTGACCCAGCACAAATATAGACCCCACCCCAATAGTTTAGACCCAATAGCTGCCCCAGCAGTAAGGGTGACCCCCAATAGTTGCCCCAGTAGTAATAGTGACCCCCACTAATTGCCCCAGTAGTAATAGTGACCCCCAATAGTTGCCCCAGCAGTAAGAGTGACCCCCAATAGTTGTCCCAGAAGTAATAGTTGCCCCAGCAGTAATAGGAACCCCCAATAGCTGCTCCAACACTGCCTCAAGTAGTAATCGTGACACCATCCGCTCCCCAACACTGCCCCCAGTAGTAATAGTGACCCCCACTTACCCTTCAGCTGAGGACAGTCGGTCTGTGGACGCTGCTGTCAGGATCTGCTTCAGCGCGGACTTCTGAGTGAACTGTGCATAACTTCAGGAGCCAAGAGATTTCAAATTTCCCGGACTTCTGCGCGTGACGTCAGACCGATGTCAGGTCCCGGAGGACTAGATCGCCACAGGACTTCGCAGAGGATGGGGGTGAGTACGCTCAGCTGCCGTGATGGATCCAATCCATGAGGGCAGCTGAATCTTCAACTTTCTTTAACTTTTTATTTAATTTTATGCGATTGGAATTATCCATCGGATAGCGCCGATCGCATTCCAGGGGGGTGGGAGGGGGAGGCCATAACAGCTCCAAGTTGTCCTCTATCTCCAGGAACCGACAGCATAGAGCGATCACGTCCACAGCCTGCAGGGCTTTAATCCTCAGGGGATGCATGTTTTTATGTCCCTGAAGATTAAAGCCCACAAAGCCAGGACCTAAAAAGGCAGTTTCTATGGTGTTAATTGGGACAACATCTTCAAAAATAACAGTACAGTAGACAAATGGGAGAAGGTTAACAACATTCTAATTACCTCATGTGAGCAGTTCACACCCTTTAAAGATATAATTACTACCATGTTTCCATGAAAATAAGACCCTTTCTTATATTCATTTTTGCATCAAAAGAGACACTAGGGGGATGTCTTATTATACTTACCTAGCAGGCTCGGTCCAGGTCCCTCCTACTGTTCTCCGGAGCTCCAACGCACTTTTTGCAGTCCTCGGTCATCCACAAAAGATCATGAATCCCACCTCTAGGAAGCGATGGTTCTGATTGGTTATCGAGTTCTGCTCAGCCAGTCAATGCAGCGCTCGATGAACCAATGCGATGGCTGTGATTAGTTCGAGTACTGCATTCACTGACTAAGCAGCAGTCGAAAAACCAATTAGAGCCATCATGTTGTGGAGGCGGGATTTATGAAGTGGCTGAGCCATGGCATTACCTAGCCTGCTAGGTAATGTATTCCTTTTTTTTCAAGGCTTATTTTCAGGGAAACAGGGTAGTAGAAGGAAACCAATCTGGCTCAACAAGACTGTAAGGGGTCAATAAACAAAAAAGAAAGTGTTTAAATTAAAACAACGCAGCAAAGAAACTAATTATGTAAGGAGAAGATAAAAACTCCCAAGGAGGAGGCAGAGAGACTGATTGTCAAAGAGAGCAAAAATAACCCTAAACTATTCTTCAGTTATATAAACTGTAAAAAGATTTGCACTGAAAGCACAGGCCCTCTAACAAATACTGCAGGAGGAACCATAGAAAATGATGGGGAGAAGGCGAAAATTAAACAGTTTTTTTCTCAAGTGTTTTCACGAACGAAAAAGAAATGTCACACTAAATATCAGCTGCCTAACGCAGGAGGAAGTGCAGAGCCGGTTAAAAAAGATTAAAATTGACAAATCGCCGGGCCTAGATGGAATACATCCAAGGGTTCTAAGGGAGCTAAGTGACGTGATAGATAGACTCTTATATTAAGAGACACTATTGAGACCGGGGTTGTACCACTGGATTAGCGCATTGCCAATGTGGTTCCATTATACAAAAAGGGGTCAAGAAAAGAGCCTGGTAACTACAGGCCGGTAAATCTCACTTCATTAATTGGGAAAATATTCGAGGGGTTTCTGAGAGACGCCATCCTAGAATACCTCAAGGAAAACAACGGTGTAACTCATCAGCATGGGTTCATGAAGCGGTGAACATGTCAGACCAATTTAATCAGCTTCTACGATGAAGTAAGTTCTAGGCTGGACCTCGGAGAGTCCATTGATCTCGTATATCTGGATTTTTCTAAAGCATTTGACACCGTGCCGCAAAATAGTCTGATATATAAAATGAGACAACTCGGATTGGGGGGAAACCTGTGTATCTGGGTAAAGAATTGGCTCAAAGATAGAAAGCAGAGGGTGGTAATAAATGGTTCATACTCTGAATGGGCAACCATTGCTTGTGGGGTTACACAGGGTTCAGTATTAGGCCCCATTCTGTTCAATATATTGATCTGATAGAGGTGCTGCACATTAAAATATCGATATTTGCAGACGATACGAAATTATACAAGATAATTAATACAACAAAGGACAATGTAC
The DNA here is from genome assembly GCF_035609145.1 of Eleutherodactylus coqui. Lineage (NCBI taxonomy): Eukaryota > Metazoa > Chordata > Amphibia > Anura > Eleutherodactylidae > Eleutherodactylus > Eleutherodactylus coqui. The sequence continues at coordinate 222,754,695 of NC_089842.1, read as the reverse complement.
GTGAGCAAATGGACCTAGATAACCTGGAGGCTTGGGTAAAAAAATGGCAAATGAAGTTCAATATTGATAAACGTAAGGTTATGCACATGGCAGGAGAGACGAATGTCGCCAACATACACTAAATGGGGTACTGCTAGGGAAAAGGCAGATGAAAAAAGCCCTGGGGGTACTAGTTGACTGTAGACTTAACTCGAGCAACCATTCAGCTGCTGCAAAAGCAAATTAAAAGGCTTGTGGTGCATTAAAGAGGTATAGGGGTGAGAACATTATTCTTCCGCTATATAAGGCACTTGTCAGGCCTCACATGGAATACTGTGTACAGTTCTGGTCACCGGTGCTCAGGAAAGATGTTGCAGTGATTGAGTGGGTTCAAAGAAAGGCAATTAAATTAATAAACGGAATGAGAGGACTGGAATACCCAGAGAGACTGTCAAGATTGGGATTATTTACTCTGGAAAAAAGACGGCTAAGGGGGAGGGACCAAAAAACTATGTATAAATACATGAGGGGACAATACAAGGATCTCTCTCATTATCTGTTTATACCCAGGACTGCGACAGTAACAAGAGGGCATCCTCTACGGTTAGAAGAAAGAAGGTTCCATCACCAACACAGAAGAGGGTTCCTTACTGTAAGAGCAGTGAGACTGTGGAACTCTGCCTGAGGACGTGGTGATGGCAAAATCCATAGAGGAGTTTAAGAGGGGACTAGATGTCTTTCTAGAGCGCTATGATATTACAGGATATAGACATTAAATAACCAGCCGGGTTCTTGACCCAGGTTTTGGAGTCAGGTAGGAACTTTCAAAACGTTGATCCAGGGATTATTCTGGACTGCAATTATGGAGTCGGGAAGGAATTTTTTTCCACCAAATGGGCTATATTGGCTTCTGCCTCATTGGGTTTTTTTTTGTCTTTCTCTGGATCAACAAGGGAGGGGGGGGGGGACAGGCTGAACTGGATGGACATTGTCATCTTTCAGCCTAACATTCTATGTTACTATGTGTACATGACAGCAGGATACATGCACGTGAGGGGAGGAGGACATGTATGTGACAGTTAAATACATGGACATGAGCAGAGAAGGACATGTATATGACTGGACAATGCATATATGGCAGAACAATACATATATGGCAGGACATGTTTATGACAGGAGGATACATGTATGTGATGGGAGAAGGACATTTATATCATAGAATGGTAGAATTGCAAGAGATGTCCAGGGTCACCGGGTCCTACTCCCTGCTCCGTGTCAAATCACTAAATCATACCAGACATATCTGTGAAGCCTCTAAAGACATCCATTGAAGGAGAACTCGCCACCTCCCGTGGCAACCTGTTCCACTCATTGATCCCCCTCACTGTCTAATATCTAATCTGTGTCTCCTCCCTTTCAGTTTCATTCCATTGCTTCTAGTCTTTCCTTGTGCACATGAGAATAGGGCTGATCCCTCTGCACTGTAACAGCCCTTCAGATATTTGTAGACAGCTATTAAGTCTCCTCTAAGCCTTCTTTTTTGCAAGCTAAACATTCCCAGATCCTTTAACCGTTCCTCATAGAACATGATTTACGGACTGCTAAATATCCTGGTAGCTCTTCTCTGAACTTGCTCCAGTTTGTCGATGTCTTTTATAAATTTGGGTGCGGAAAACTGGACACGGTGTTACAGATGAGGTCTAACTAAAGAAGAGTAGAGGGGAATAATTTCCTCACGTGATCTAGATTCTATACTTCTCTTAATACATCCCAGAATTGTGTTTGCCTTTTTTGCTCCTGCCTCACACTGTTGAGTCATGTTCAGTCTGTGATCTATTAGTATACCCAAGTCTTTTTCACATGCGCTGCTTAACTCAATTCCTTCCATTCTGTATGTCCTTTTTTATTTTTCTTACACAGATGTAGGACTTTGCATTTCTCCTTGTTAAATACCATTCTGTTAGTCGCTGCCCACTGTTCAAACTTGTTTAAATCTTTTTGAATCCTCTTTTTCTCTTCTCTAGTGTTATTCATCACTCCTAACTTTGTGTCTTCGAAAATACGATCAATTTCTCCTCGATTCCCTCCTAGGTTATTTATAAAAATGTTGACCAACACTGGGCCCAGGAGAGAGCCTTGTGGTACCCCCTTTGACACATTCTTTCAATTGGATGTGCAGCTATTTATGACCACTCTTTGAGTACGATCACTCAGCCAGTTGTGAATCTACCTAGCAGTTGCCTTGTCAGTTCCATATTTGGTTATTTTTTTTCAATAAGGATGGTATGAGATACTTTGTCAAATGCTTTACTAAAGTGAAGATATACTATATCCACCGCATTTCCCTCATCAACCCAGTCTGTGATTCTGTCATAGAAGGAAATTAGATTCGTCTGGCATGACTTGTTTGTTACAAACCCATGCTGGCTCTGGTTAATTACTCCATTTTTATCCAAGTACTTGCATACATGCTGTTTAATCATTCGTTCAAAGATTTTCCCGGTATAGAAGTCAGGCTCACAGGCTTGTAGTTTCCTGGATCCACCTTCTCTTTTTTGAAGATAGGGACAACATTTGCCCTTTTCCAATCTTCTGGGACTTCTTCTGTTCTCTAGGAATTTTCAAAGATTATGGCAAGTGGTTCAGCATTTACCTCCTCTGCTTCCTTTAGTATCCTAGGATGTAATTCATCTGGACCATGAGACTTCAATTCATTTAGGTTAGCTACTTCAAAAACACTCAGTCTAGTCGAAACGTTTTGCGCTGGAAGGAATAAAGGATTTTATTTGCACCTGATTGCTGCCATCTCCACTCCTTACGGATTCATTTATGTTAGCTAAATGTTCCCTCACCATCTCTCTGCTTATAGATAGCCTGCATTCTTTTATTCGCCCAATAGCACAGGGAACATCAGTCGATGTAACATCTACTTTTTGAGAGAAAACAGATACAAAATAGGAATTTAAAAGTTTGACCTTCTCAACATCATTCTTTACCAATTCATCATTTTCATCCTGTAAGCGTCCAATAGCATCTTTGACTTTTCTTTTGACATACCCCCAAAATCCCTTTTTATTGCTTTTGGCTTCTGTTGCAAGCCTCAATTCATTATTAGCTTAGCTTTTCTGACACTTGACCTACAGTTTTTGCAGACGACATTATATTATTCTTTACTGAAAAGTATGGCTTCTGGCCCTGCACAGCTCCCACCCACCTTCATTGAACTAAACGTCAGTCTCTCATGGCCCCGCACACCTCCGTTGAACTGAATGGCCAACATTGCTATGAATGAGCAGCGTTGGCAGCGCTGCCGGAAATGTGGCACAAGTAGTAGTAATAGGTTTCAGTCCACACCCGATATAGTGACCCCCCCAATAGTTGCCCCAGCAGTAATAGTGACTTCCAGTAGTTGCCCCGGCAGTAATAGTGACCTCCAATAGTTGCCCTAGCAGAACTAGTGACCCCCAACAGTTTCCCCAGCAGAATTAGTGACCCCTATAGTTGCCCCAGTAGTAAGAGTGGCCCCCTCTTTCAATTTGATAAACATATTTTTGCCATTCTCCAATCTTCTAGGACTTCTCTTGTTCTCCAGGAATTTTCACAGATTACATCTAGTTGTTCAGCAATTTCACAGAGGGGGCAGCTAAAGTCAGACTAGAAAATATAAAGCCCTAGTCACAGACGTGACTTGACTAAAATCATAAATTTTATTGGTATTCTTTAAAAACACACTCTGGGCACAACATAGAACATAAATCCAAGTTGTAGAAGGTTTATCATCCACTCATCAAATAATGAGGATACTGAGTGGTGAATTCAACAACTCGACTTGGGACATTTGATGACACTCAGCATGTATTCATAATTTTCCACACTCCAAGGTGGATCATTTCATATGAAAGCATTGGAGAAGAGATGTCTCACGTTTTTTCAAGATTGAAATCCGTTATTATGTGGGCACTGAAAAAATGTTCAGATAGAAAGTACGGGCGCACTCACGGGTGCTGAAATGATAGTGTGTTGTGTTTGTTTGTTTAATTCAGATTTTGTATCTCTTTGGGGTGATCACTTACACAGGGAGATAGTTCTATTGTGACCATTCGCCGTATTCTATTGGTCACCTAGAAGTGGTCACCTAAATCTTCTGATAGAGAACTCATGCGTGGATGGTTCTGATCATGAACTTCAAAAAGTGATGCTTTCAATGACGCCACTGGATTGGGACAATGATCCCTTTAGTGACAATTGACCTAGTTTTGGATGGTTCAAACTGGGAATGTCAGACCAAATTTGGAGTAATTGTTCTCAAACTGGAAAGGCAATACTCAGCCTGAGACAATGATTACTTCTATCAGTACTTCTACTCCTCAAACTGGAAAGGCAATACCCAGCTTGAAACAATAGTTCGCTACTAATCAGTACTCCTACTCTATGCGTTTCACCACTGTGTATACATGGATCCTCAGGAGACTCAGTACTTTAATCTTAGATTTAGAGGTCATAAATAGTATACAGATTGAGTATCAATAAAAGTAGAGTAAAGGTGAGTAATCCCAAATGGGATATGAGCTCTTAGCATTAGATTTTAGCTATCGGGGTTAGATATGACAGGAGGATACATGTAACTGATGGAAGGAGGACATGTATATTACAGGAGGATGCAGGGACAGAAGATATGTTCATGACAGAAGGATACACGTATGAGAGGGAGGAGGACATGTATATAACAGAAGGATACATGGACGTGAGGGGAGAAAAATATGTATGTGACATAAGAATACATATACAAAAGGATTCATGTATGTGAGGGGAGGATATGTATATTTCAGGAGAATACCTGTATGACAGGAGGATACATTTATATGAGGGAGGTAGGACATTTATGTGACAGGAGGATCCATGTATGTGAAGGGAGGAGGACACGTATATGACAGTAGGATACATGACATGAGGGAAGGAGGACATGTATATGACAAGAGAATGTATTTATGACGGGGATATATGTATGTGAGGAGAGAAGGACATATGACAAGGGGATACATGTGTGAGGAGAAAAGGACATATGACAAGGAGATACATGTGTGAGGGGGGGATATGTATATGACAGGAAGATACATGTACATGACGGGGTACTTGTATATGACAGGAGGATACATGTATGTCAAGGGAGGAAGACATGTATATGAAAGGAGGATTCATGGACATTAGGGAGGTGGATATGTATCTGACAAGCATACGTGGATGTGAGGGGAAGAAAACATGTATGTGACATGAGAATACACATATGAAAGGATTCATATATGTGAGGGGAGGATATGTATATGTCAGGAGAATACACATGACAGGCCATGTTTTTGACAGGAGGATACATTTACGTGAGGGTAGAAAGACATTTATATGACAGGAGGATCCATGTATGTGAAGGGAGGAGGACATGTATATGACAGTAGGATACATGGACATGAGGGAAGGAGGACATGTATATAACAAGAGAATGCATATATGACAGGACCCGTTTATGACAGGAGAATATATGTATGTGAGGAAAAAAGGACATATGACAAGGGAATACGTGTATGAGGAGAGGTGGATGTGTATATGACAGAAAGATACATGTACGTGAGGGGGGGGGGACTTGTATATGACAGGAGAATACAAATATGAGAGGAAGATAGATGTATGTCAGGTGAGGAAGACATGTATATGACAGGAAGAATCACAGATGTGAAGGGAGGAGGATATGTATAGGACAGAAGGATACATGGCATTGAGGTGAGGAGGCCATGCATTTGACAGGGCGATGTGTGAGGGGAGACGGACATGTATCTGACAGGAGAATACAAATATGACAACACATGTATGTAAGGGGAGGAGGACACGTATATGATAGGAAGATGCATGTAATTGAGGGGGACATGTATTATACAGAAGGCTACATGTATGTGATGGGAGGAGGACATGTACAGTTCTGTCATACACGTGATATGAGGAGGACATATGTTTGTAAGGGATAGATACATATACATAAAGGGAGTAGGGCATTTATGACAGGGAATTACATAGACGTGAGGGGAGGACATATATATGACAGGAGGATGCATATATATGTTATGGGAGTAGGACATGTATGTGACAGTTGAATACATAGAAGTGAGCAGTGGACGAGATGTACATGACTGGAGGATACATGGACTTGAGGGGAGGACAATTACATGACAGGGATACGTGTATGTGAGGGGAGGTCGACGTGTATGACAGGAGGATAAATGTATGTGAGGGGAGGAGGAAATATATATAACAGGAGAATACATATATGACAGAAGGACATATGTATGTGAGGGGAGGAGAACATTATATGATAGGAGGAGACATGTATGTGAAAGGATGAGGACATGTATATAACTAAAATACATATATGACAGGACTCTTATATGACAGGATAATACATATATGTGAGGAGAAGACATGTATAAGACAGGAGCATACATATATGACAGGAATATACATGTATGTGAGAGGGGGAGGACATTTATATGACAGGATGAATCATATACGTAAGAGAAGAAGGGCACGTATATGACAGAAGGATACATTTATGATGTCAGGAGAACATGTATAGGACAGGAGTGTACATATATGTGGGGAGAGTAGGACATGTGTATGACAGATGAATGCATAGAAGACAGAATCATACATGTATGTAATGGGAGGGGGACATGCATATGACTGGAAAATACAAATATGACAGGACATGTGAGAGTTATATGACAGGATAATGCATGCATGTGAGGCGAGGAGGATATGTACAATCTTTGTTCATAAAAAAAATATTGTCCCTAAATGATGTTTTTTGCTGCAAAAATCATCATGCAGTTCCATCTCAAATGATGAGTTGTGATGTGATTAGATGAAATGGTCTTGTCACCTAAGACCCTAAAAATGGTTCCCTCCTTGGCCTATAAAAGTCTCTTAGAGGCTCCTTGTGTGTAGTGACCTCTTCTTCCACTTGTAGAGAGCTTGTTGACCACTAGACGCCTCTACGACACAGAGAAGAGATTAAACCCATTACCAGAGGCTGAGAGAGGGCGCATTATTGGGAATGCAAGAAGTTGGACGGTAATATCAATTAATTCTCCCCCACCGGGCCATTCTGACCAGACTGTTAGGGGGTATTGGGACCAGTAGATGGGGACACACAAGGGGGCTCGACAAGATGGTAAGAGGGGCAGTAAACGAAAAAAAGAAAGCGTTCAAACTACTAAAGCAAGAATGTAGCGAAGAAGCGCTAAAATTGTACAGGGAAAAAAACTAAATATGCAAAGATAAGATCAAAATTGCTAAGGAGGAGGCTGAAAGACTGATCGCCAAAGAGAGCAAAAACAACCCGAAACTATTTTTTAACTATATCAACAGCAAAAGGATTTGCACTGAGAGCACTGTCCCTTTAACAAATAATGCAGGAGAGATCATTGAAGATGATAGAGAGAAGACTACCATATTAGTTTCTTTTCAAGCGTATTCATGAACGAAAAGGAAATGCCACATGAGATGCAGGGGACCAAAAGGAACCCCTCACAAAATATCTCATACCTAACGCAGGAGGAAGTGCAGAATCGGTTAAAGAAAATTAAAATCAATAAATCGCTAGGCCCAGATGGAATACACCCAAGGGTACTAAGGGAACTAAATGATGAGATAGCTAGGCCGCTATATCTAATATTTATGGATACTATCAAGACTGGGGTTGTACCACTGGATTGGCGCATTGCCAACAAGGTTCCAACTTACAAAAAGGGGTCCAAAAGTGAGCCTGGTAACTACAGGCCGGTAAGTCTCACTTTAGTAACTGGAAAAATATTCTAGGGGTTTCTGAGAGATGCCATCGAAAAATACCTCAAGGAGAATAACGGAATAACTCCTCCCCAGCCTGGATTCATGAAGGGTTGATCATGTCAGACCAATCTGATCAGCTTCTACGATGAAGTAAGCTCCAGGCTGGACCTGGGAGAGTCCATTGATCTGGTATATCTGGACTTCTCTAAAGCATTTGACACCGTGCCACATAATAGGTTGACATATAAAATGAGGCAGCTCGGATTGGGTGAAAACTTGTGTATCTGGGTAAAGAATTGGCTCAGAGATAGAAAGCCAAGGGTGGTAATAAATGATTTGTACTCTGATTGGGCCACCGTCGCTAGCTGGGTGCCACAGGGCTCAGTATTAGGCCCCATTCTGTTCCATATATTTATCAATGACCTGATAGAGGGGCTGTACAGTAAAATATCAATATTTGCAGATGACACAAAATTATACAATATAATCAATGCAACAGGGGACAAGGTACGGCTACAAACAGACCTGGATAAGCTAGGGGCTTGAGCAGAAAATGGCAAATGAAGTTTAATGTTGATAAATGTAAGGTTATGCACATGGGCAGGAGAAACGGATGTCACCAATATGGGGTACTGCTAGGGAAAAGTGATATGGAAAAAGACCTGGGGATACTAGTGGATTGTAGATTAAACTGAAGTAACCATTGCCAATCAGCTGCTGCAAAAGCTAATAAAGTCTTGGGGTGCATTAAAAGAGGTATAGGGGCGAGGAACGAGAACATTATTCTACCGCTGTATAAGGCACTTGTTAGGCCCCACGTGGAATACTGTGTACAGTTCTGGTCACCGGTGCTCAGAAAAGATGTTACAGTACTTGAGGGGGTTCAAAGAATGGCAACTAAACTAATACATGGAATGAAGGGACTGGAATACCCATAGAGGCTATCCGAATTGGGATTATTTACCCTGGAAAAAAGACGGCTAAGGGGTGATCGAATAACTGTATAAATACATTAGGGGACAATACAAGGATCTCTCCCATAATCTGTTTATACCCAGGACTGCGATGGTAACAAGACGGCATCCGCTACGTCTAGAAGAAAGCAGGTTTCATCGGCAACACAGAAGGGGGTTCTTTACTGTAAGAGCAGTGAGTCTGTGGAACTCTCTGCCTGAGGATGTGGTGATGGCAAAATCCATATAGGAATTTAAAAGGGGACTTGTTATCTTTCTAGAGCGGAAGGATATTACAGGATATAAATCTTAGGTCAATTGTTAATCCGGGTATACAGGCAGGTAGGAACTATTAGGCGTTGATCCAGGGATTAGTCTGATTGCCATTAGGGAGTCGGGAAGGAATTTTCCCCCAAATGGGCTAATTGGCTCCTGCCTTTTGGTTTTTTTTTGCCTTCCCCTGGATCAACAACATAGGAGGATAAACAGGCTGAACTAGATGGACATTGTCTTCATTCGGCCTTACATACTATGTTACTATGTAAGATGACCAGGCTCAGGACGCCCCCTACAGACCATCAGTAGAGAGGAACGTCTGACCAGACTGTTAGGAGGTGTTGAGACCAGTGGATGTGTGAGGGCACACAAGGTGACCAGGCCCAGGATGCCCCGACAGACCACCAGTAGAGAGGACCATCTGACCAGACTGTTCTGAGGTGTTTGGATCAGGTATGTGTGAGGGCACACAAGCCGACCGGGCTCAGGATGCCCCCTACAGACCACCAGTAGAGAGGACCATCTGATCGTCCGACAAGCACCAGCAGCTCCAACTGTTTCGTTGTCTGCCATCGTCACACCCCTGTGTCTGTCAGAACCATTTCCAGGCCCTTGGGTAAGGGACATTTGGTCTCACGGCCCTCATTACATGTACAGCCTCTGACACCCACTGTAGTCTCCATTCGCAGTGGTGTCATGAGCGATGAAACTGGACGCTACGGAGTGAAACCAGGTTGTCTTCAGCGATTAATCCAGTTTTAGCTTGGGCGCTGACGGCCGTTTTCGTGTCTGGAGACCTTGGGATGAGCGTTTCAATCCTGCCCCCTGCTGGTGTGATGGTCTGGGGGCCATCGCATATGACAGTTGGTCCCCTTTAGTAGTGGTAGGAGGGACAATGACAGTTTAGCGATATGTTCCGGACATCCTGCAGCCACATGTGTTCCTCTCATGGCGTCTTCCAAGGGCAGCAGGATAATGCTTAGCCGCACACACAAGGGGGTCACAGGAAGCCCCCACAACAGTGTCACACTGCCATTGCCTGCCCACTGGCCTGATTTATTGCCAATAGAACTTGTATGGGGCCATCTGGGATAACAACTTTGACAGCCTATGAGTTTCCATGATTTGAAGGCCCAGTTACAGTAAATGTGCAGCAATATGCCGCATGATACCATACAAAACCTTTATGCTTCCATGCCCGCCCGCATCATATCTTGTATCCCAGCTAGAGGTGGCCCAACAAGGTACTAGAGCCGCCATGCCCACCCATATCACATCTTATATGCAAGCTAGAGGCAGTACAACAGGGTACTAGAGCCTCCATGCCCGTATCACATTTTGTATCCAAGCTAGAGGCGGTACAACAGGGTACTAGAGGGGGAGGGCTAGTATATGACAGAAGGATACAAGAACGTGAAGGGAGGGCATGTATATGAGAGGAGGATACATACATGACAGGAGAATACATATGGTGGGACACGCATGAAAGGATATTACATGTATGTGCGGGGAGGGGCACGTACATGATAGGAAGATACATGTATGTGAGAGGAGGACATGTATAAGACAGGAGAATACATATAAAACAGGACACATATATGAAAGGACAATACATGTATATGAGGGGAGGACGACACATATATGACAGGAATAGCTTTCACACAAGAAATGGGTGACGCTCTACCAGTATCAATAAATCACACCTCCGACTTTTTTTTTTGTTTTAAACAATAGTTTTTATTAAAAGTTTTCAATTAAACAGAAAAATAACAGTAGGAAAGGTTATACTGGCGTATTATGGATGAGTTAACACATAGCAATATCTGATCTGTCTCGATAAACAATACCAAGGTTTTGGTGTTCCAGTATAACCAGATTTTTCTCCGCCTTTCATTTCTGTATTCCTCATGTTAGCAATTCCCTGACAACAATGGCCTGGCCAGGGCCAAAATTAAGATTAAGAGTTGAGAGCGAGAGGGTAGGGGATGTTTCAGGGGAGGGGGGGGGGGGGTAGGTCTTCTCTCTCGGGGTAACAACCCAGACGGGGTGGGAAGCGGTAAAATTGTGTTTTGGATATTCTATTTAGGGCTTATTTAGACGACCGTATATCGGCCAGGTTTTCACGTCCGGCCGATATACAGTGTCCCTCTCTGCAGGGAAAGGAAGCTGAAAGAGCCGTGAGCAGTGCACTGTGCTCCCGCCCCCTCTCCGCCCCTCGTCACTATTTGCAATGGGGGGTGGGACGCGGCAGAGCTTTGTTCCGGAACTTAGGTCCGCCCCTGTCCCATCCCCTCCCATTGCAAATAGTGGCGAGGGACGGAGAAGGGGCGAGAGCTCAGTGCACTGCTCCCAACTCCACCAGCCTCCACCCCCTGCAGAGAGGGTCACCGTATATCGGCCGGGCGTGAAAACCCAGCCGATATACGGTTGTCTGAAGCCGCCCTTTTCGAGAGGTTGTTGGGGCAACCACTGTTACAGGGAGGGCATAGTTTATCAATAGCGTCCAAATAATCCATTCAGCCCACTAGAGGACCCCACCTCCGTACGGACGCAAGATTGTGTCCTTGTAAAATCACAATCACTCACACAGTGTTGCATAGACCAATTGCACCTCTCCAGGCATAGATGGAAGGAACTCTGTCTATTAATAATCAGGGAAAGTGGGGAACCCCTGCCTAAAGGCAAAATAGTCCTGATAAGGTCGGCCCCACTGTCTTCATCTGGGACCTAGCTATCTCTGATCAGGAACCTGGAGAGTTGTACTAGACACAACATATAACAAGAACCCCACCCAGAGCTCACATGCATACAGATGGTAAACCATAGCCAGTCCAAGTGTCCTCACATCAGGGGAATAGAGAGTCAGCCACCATGCTGACATAGCGAAAAGTGTCAGGCATCACCCATCTGACACACACACAGGACATCAGATGTCTGGAGGCCACACCTGCCCAGGGATAGGGAGAAACCTGCAGGCCGCATGCACCTGTGTGGTCACTGTACCACACACACACACTATATGCACCCCAGAACACAGAGGGGAAGGACAGCAGGTGTCCAGACCGTCTTCAGGGGAGGAGAAAGACACTACAGACAAGCATGCACCATACCAGCTCTGAGTGGGCTCAACACAGGGTACAACATTAAAGCACTAAAATGACCAGCAGACCAGGGGGATTGGCTGGTGGAGAATACCACACCCAGCCAGCTCAATTAACTCCTACCTGTGAAGGTGTGCAGAAGAAAACCTGTAGAACCACAGATCCCAGATGCAACACCTTACACAAATACTAAGAAATCTATCATACCTGTCTTCTGTTATCGGTGTTAGTTTTTCATTGATCAAATACCAGTTCATATGGCGCTTAATCTCACAAAAATGCATGGAAGCCTTTCTCCCAAGACTGAGCAATAGTTTGTTTTGTATATAAAAAGTAGAACGAGATTAGTTTCTGGAGAATAGGGTCATATTTTCGATCCTCTTATTTAACAGAGCCCATGGATTATTTCTCAAGTTATGATAGGTTACTTAATAAATTAGAGAATATGTCCTAATCTAGAGTCTTTTGACTCGAGGGCAGGACCACCATATGTGGAACATGTCTGTTGTGGAGGAGCAACCCCGGAAACACTCTTTGGAACTGCACGTGCTATTCTAAAGGGAACTAAGTACCAGCCTAGTAGAATTTTATATGATGTGTCCAACATTAGTGTTTTCCAGGCACCACAGTTGGTCAATCTCCATATTTGGAATCACTTGTCCCCCTCCAAGGTACTAGTTATTATTAAGAAATTATAGTACCAGTGTTTCTGGGGGCACAATGCACCACACAGCTATGCTACAAGCACTACACACATGCAGCTTTCTTACATGCATGTCATAGAATCATAGAATGGTAGAGTTGGAAGGGACCTCCAGGGTCACCGGATCCAACCCCCTGCTCAGTGAAGGATTCACTTAGGCTGCCTGTCCTTGGGCGTTGCGGTATCCCGCGGCCGCTCGGGAGCAGGAGCCAGCAGACGGATCTCCGCGGAGAATCGCGGCAATTCGCAGCATGCTGCGATTTGCCGCCCGCGAGCAAAGAATCACTATGATTCTCCGCTTGTGGACAGGGGGGCTGTGCTTTCCATAGCAATGCTATGGAAAGCGTGCACTGCGTTCCCCGCGGCCGGATTATCGCCGCTGGGGAACACAATGCAAAAGTGCGCGTGAACAGGCAGCCTAAATCATCCCAGACAGATATTTGTCCAGCCTTTGTTTGAACACTTCCATTGAAGGAGAACTCACTACCTCCCATGGTAACCTGTTCCACTCATTGATCACCCTCACTGTCAGAAAGATTTTTCTACTATCTAATTTGTGTCTCTTCTCCTTCAGTTTCATTCCATTTCTCCTAGTCTTTCCTTGAACGTCACACACACAGGTTTGTTACATGCACGTCACACATACACAGCTCTGCTATGTGCACGTCATACACACACACAGCTCTGCAACATGCGCGTGTCACAAGGTCTTGAATTTCTTTAGTGAGCTTAGACGTTATATCATTTGAAATTTGTGAAAATTCCTTTTTCAGCATTAATTAAATTGGGGTAAAAGGGAGTCAGAAAGGGAGGTTGTAGTACTTTCCAAATGGTTAGGACGTGCAGAAGTGGAGTTTTGGCATGATGTAGGGTCTCCAATTGACGACCGGGAAGACTCATCTGAATTGGCTAGTATTGGCGATAACTTAGACAACCATTTGGCTGTCAAATGAGATGGGTTATTTTTCCCCGATTTAATCTGTATAGGGCTCATGGTGTTGATAGAATATTCGATAGGATGGAAAGGTTGAAGGGTTAGGGTAGTAGTTGGGGTCTCCTCTAGGTAATGTGGGCGGCGACTAACAGAATGAGTCAACAATGTGATGCAGCAGCCAAAAGGCAAACACAGTTCTGGGATGTATTAAGAGAAGCATAGAGTCTAGATTATGTGAGGTCATTATCCCCCTCTACTCTTCCTTACTCAGACCTCATCTGGAATACTGTGTCCAGTTCTGGGCTCCCCACTTTAAAAAAGACATAGACAAGCTGGAGCAAGTTCAGAGAAGTGTTACCAAGACGGCGAGCGGTCTGCAAATCATGTCCTATGAGGAACGGTTAAAGGATCTGGGAATGTTTAGCTTGCAAAAAAGAAGACTGAGAAGAGACTTAACTCTTTCCAATCCACTGTCTGACATCTGAAGACATTATGATTTAAGGCTGTGCAGCTCCGATGTTGGAAGACGTCCGTCGGGGTTCTCTTATTGTATACTGCCAGCCTCTCTGCTGTCGGAGCCTATCCAACGTGTCACCTCATGCAATACTGGCTTTAGTCAGCAGATAGCACCATTGTATAAGGGCAGAAAAAGAGTCAGCCCCCCTGGGAAAACCAGGATACAAATAGGATTAGAAAGGGTTAATAGCTGTCTGCAAATATCTGAAGGGCTGTCACAGTGCAGAGCAGTCAGCCCTATTCTTATCTGCACAAGGAAAGACTAGAAGCAATGGGATGAAACTGAAAGGGAGGAGACACAAATTAGATATTAGACACTGAGGGTGATCAATGAGTGGAACAGGTTACCACAGGAGGTGGTGAGTTCTCCTTCAATGGAAGTGTTCAAACAAAGACTGTACAGACATCTGTCTGGGATGATTTAGTGAATCCTGCACTGAGCAGGGGGTTGGACCAAATGACCCTGGAGGTCCCTTCCAACTCTACCAGTCTATGATTCTATGTCCTCTGTAAGGCATTTGATGCGGCTGTAGTTACATTAGGGCTTGTCGGTCACCCTATGAAACCAAATGCCGCTCGCTGTGTTTCTATGTAGTAGAGCAATTAGGGTGCCAGAGCGTGGGGTTAAATCTTTGGGAGTGTCTCGGAAAGATTACTTTGTTGAATATAAAAAAGGGACTAGGGTGTCTATAGGAGTGTAGTATACTGCAGTACAGATTTAACCACTAGATGGCAGCAAGGTCCATATTTTGTCTTGGTAGTGTTGAATGGAGTTAGTTGAGCATTCTCAGAGGTCTGTAGGAATAAAAGCCTTCTTGATTGTGGTTCTGCACTGTATGTTGTCAGTAGGTCACAGTATGGAAGAATGAGTCGCACTTAAATGCCACTTTGAAAGGATGGACAAGAGCTTGTAATCAAAACTTCATTTGGAAAGAAAATGTGAGTGGTAGTCCAGTATTTTACTGATGGACTATGTCAGATTGATGCGGTTTATTTGAAATCCCACCAGACGGCAGCTACTGAAATAAAGGTAGAGACTGTAAGGGGTGGATGGAGAACCCTGCACTAAGCAGCCAGAACTCCACCCTGGCGCAGCAAGATGGCGGTCACAGCCACGTCTAGTCTCCTCACCAACACTCCGGCGCAGCTCTAGTGAATATCAGGGACCTGGACCGGCCTCTCGGATTCTCCTCCAGTGGATAAGGGTGCCGCTAATACACCTCCTCGGTCAGGATGACCAGGGATCGGGGGTAAATGGACGCCAGGACTGGCTGCAGACTCAGATGGCAGGTAGGCCACAGTTCTTCATGGCGTTTCCGGGATGCGTAGTGTCTCTCCGCTCACTCCTTTCTTCTTCCGACCCTCGGGACAGCTGGTGAGAGCAAGTTGTTAGTCATTCGGGTCACTAAAACGGATTTTTTGCGTTAACCCGGGACCGATCTACTACACGTCCTCTATTTTCACATGCTAGGCCACGCCACTCCACACCTCCCACTTTTAGAGATGGTATGGTAGGTTGATCCGTGGATCACCTTCTAAGCCCATCTCCGTTGCCTCACCCTGACGGGATAATCCGTCAGCATTACCATACTCACTGCCCTTCTTCTGGTGGATGGTGAAGTCATGGTGTTGCAAAACCAAACTCCAGCATAGCAACTTGCCATTATCGCCTGCAACCCGATGCAGCCAACTGAGAGGGTTGTGATCCGTCACTATGGTAAAGTTGCGCCCTCCCCGGCAGAGCTTCCTTACTTGATAACAGCACCAAGGCCATATGTGCTGACATCGGTTTGCACCACAACCTTCCTTGATGAAGTTTGGGGCCTGCTGAATTGGAGCACTGAAAAGAGCAGTCTTAACAAAGGACTGCTCACACTAGGGAGTCCAGTTCACTACCTGAAGAAGTTTATACAATGCATGGGCCTTCCCAAGCAGCCTAAAGCTTATTTTGGGTCAATGGAATTAGGACCCACACCTTTTGACCTATCTCATAAGACCTTTCACTCATGTTCCGATTATACCACTGCTTCTAGCTAGCTTGGGCCTGCTTCATGTTCTTGAGCACCAGTCGTGTCAATGTCTACATCTGGTCACTGAGCCGCATGATACTTCAGGGCTGACCTTTTCTCCTTCCTAGGATTCTTTTACCAGAGCCAGGGATCTCCATACCCACCTTTCATACAGAAGCTTAAAGAGGGATAACCTTATTGAGGCCTGAGATACCTCTCCGTAAGCAAATAACCAGTGCGGGAGGTACTGCTCCCAGTCACATCCATGGGACTCGACCAGCATCTTAAGCATCTGCTTCAGGGTACCATTGAACCATTCACACAAACTATTGGTCTGGATTGGTTACCAGATGTTGCACCTGCATCTCCTGGGAAAATCCTACACAAGAAAATATGGCTATCAGGGCATCGTTCAATTTTTCAGCCCACGTGGAGGACCGGGACACAGCCTCAGGGTACCAAGTGATGTAGTCAAGTACGTCAGGATGTAATATTTTCCAGAGCTGCTTGGAATAGCTAGGGGCCCAACCCTCTGAAAAGGCTCCTCAATGATTGTCAAAGGAACTAAGGGAGCCTTGGGGCCAGGCCCTGATTTACCCATCCTTTGGTGAGTCATACATGATTGACAGTAGTTGGCTACCTCTGCACCCATCTTAGGTCAGTAAAAATAGTGGGCTAGCCTGGCATTGGTCTTACCAACCCCTAAGTGTCTGGCTAGCGGTATCTCATGGCCGACCTTAAGTAACTCTTCCCTAAACTGGTAGGGCACCACCAGCTGCTTCTCTTTTAGCCATTCCTGCTGGGAGTTACACAAGATGGTTGCCTGATATAACCTCCCTTGATCCCAGAAGAACCTCTCTTTATCAGACTTGGAGGGTTTATTCCTGCAAGGTCCCTCAATGCTTCTAGGCTGGCATCTGTATGTACATTGGCCTGGAACTTCTGGCTGGGTGTAGCCAGAAGGGACATTAAGGTCAGCACCCCACTGGGCTTCTCTGGGACTGGCTCTAGGCTGTCATTGGTTCTAACTACAACCTTGGATGGGGAGGCCAAATGTCCGGAAGGCAGAGGGATCCCTGAGTTCCGGGCAGTCTGGCTGCAGGTGACAGCCAGCATGCCAGCTATTCCCTGGGGAGACACAACCACTTCCCCCACCAGCCGGGCATACCTCTGGACCAGTGATGATCACTAGTTTGCTCCCACCTCTTGCATCGCACAACGTTGTGGTATGTGCAGACATTGCAGGAGTACAACCCACATTATCACCACATCTTGCATTAGTGTCAGCACTTATTACCAGAGGAATTGGGTGATCCTCAGTGACCTCACACACAGGTGTGACATCACTGAGCTCCACCGTGGCATAGATTGTCATTGCACAGTTCACTAAATCATCTGCCACTACCACCCCAGATTCATACCCAATAACATATTTGTAGGAATATCTTCAGGCACCCCCACTTCCTTTAACCCCCTCCCTGCATTATAACTCAGGTAGACACAGTCAATCGGCAGAGAAGGGTTGGTGCCCCCAATTTCTGTAATAGTCAGGGTCTTTCTGGGAATTATATCCATGGAGGACACAAGTTCAGGGCAGATGAGGGTCATTTCAGCGCCAGTGTCATGCAAATTGTCATTGGCTTTCCCAACACACACACACACACACACACACACACACACACACACACACACACACACACACGACAGCTGGAGGTTTCAGAAGGAGCTTGGGAGAGGGATCACTCTTCTTGTCAGGGCAGGTGAAACTGAGGTGACCCATTTTATTACAAGTGAAACATCTGCAGAAATCCACAACAGTCTTGGAGGGGAGAGAGGGGGCCGACCCCATGAGAGTCTGTTGGCAGGGAAGAAGAGTTGGAAGAGTTAAGGTTTGGCTTGCTCCCTTTCCAGCTTGTTGCAGCAGATTTTCAAACTTCCAATGTCTGGTTGCTGACGTAGTAGTCAGCGATTTGTGCCGCTTGAGGTGCATCCTTGGGCTTACAGTTCATGCAGAAACTAGTCTTTAACCATCAGGTCCTTGGACATAGTGATGAATGGTCCACGGATCCATTGTTGGAGGGTGGTACTCAGGTTATCTACCAGGTCAGTGTGGCGATAATGCTTTAAGTATCCCACTGCTTGTCATAAATTGACATTTTTATGCCATTCTATGATAAATGGTTACAGATACAGAGTTTACAGGTCCAACAGTTACCAACCTGTGATGTACAGCACCTTGGGGCAGACCGCAGGGTTGACATAGTTCCAGATCCCTGGATACTGTACTTGTACAAGATAGAGTCCAAATTGCACCCTGCACGGCCTAACACACCCCAACACTGCTTGCTGCCACCACTGACCGTTTCTGACAGTTAGATCCGCGACCTTGGTTTCCACCAGCCGACACACGACTAACACTTTGAGGTTGCGGATCTCTTAAAGCTTTCAAGGACTAATAAAGTTTTAAGCTTTATTGTAAGAACGGCCAGCAGTGCTTAGATAGGATATACAAAAGGAGATATGTGGTGCACCTGGGGTTAATACAGCAGGATTGCAGGGGGCTGTAGTCACGTAGCAGAGTGGCTCCACACCATACATTTTGTCAAGGGAGCTGCTTCAGTTATGCGGAGTGTAAGATTGACTTCTGACACTGAGAGTTCATGAATCAACTTTGAAAACTTTACTGCGACTGGTTATGCACATTCCAGGTTAAGAACAATCCATCATAGCATGTAGCGAGGTATTACACAACAACAGTAGATGAACGCTCATTTGGTTATCATGACTTTAAAGGCAGTGCTTTAGCAGAGTTACTGAAGACATAGCCTATAATGCTTTTGGGCATGTCTCTTACTTGGTTGAAATGTGTTTGTTCCCAGCCATAGAAACCAAGTAATCTTGAAGATATGATACCTTTTTAATGGCAAACAAAAATACATGATGTTGTTGCGAGCTCCCAAACCAATGCAGGGTTCTTCTTCAGACTTCAATGAAAAAGATCCGAAGAGTCATGCATATGTATACACATATACTTATGGCAAGGCACAGGCATGGATGTGAATAATTTGCACTTAAAAAAATGCTACCACAGAAACACAAACATCTTTAAAAAGTCACTGTAAGGGAGTGAAGGTTTTATGGTCCCTGAGTTAGTGTTGGGGGGTCACCAGGCCAGCAGTGTTATCTGTGCTATAGATTTCTCATACCTCCCAGTCACGCATAAATGCTCGTGAATAATTTAGCCCTCTATTGAAAGTGTCAAAAGTTGTTATAAACTTATATTCCCAAATTCTTCTATAGCTTTGTGACTGGAAATTGCCTTTCAGTAACGTAACTTTCATATCTTCCATGTGTGTCTGTGACTAGAAAAATGCTCAACCACAGGGAATTCTGTCTTTCTCTGTTTAATTGTATGGCGATGAGCTCTCATCCTTGCTTTAAGGTTTGTCCTGTTTCTCCAACATAAAGACCCCCAGCAGGACATTTACTGCACTGCACTGGATCAGGTACACAACATGGGATGTGGAACATGTGAATGTCCCCGGGGTCTTATATCCTGCTGTGTGTTGGGGATGTGTATCCTGTCAGTACATGTGAGCAGGTCTTGCAGCTCCTTACATTGCAAGGATAAGTGCCTTCAGAGGGAAGAGTGTGAGATCCCGATGCTGAGTGTGTGCCTGGTGGGAGAGGACATCGGCTGCTGACAAGGGCTGATAAATATATTCTGTGTACGTAAGTCATTGTCTATAAGGGCTTTACTCACTATCGTTTTTTAAATGCTGCGATATCGCTGCATTTTTTTTCACGTGATTGTCAATGGGACTTTCTAATGTTAAAAATGCATCGCACAAAAATTGCAAAGCACCAACTTGCGATGCGTTTTTTACACTAGAAAGTCCCATTGACTATCGCGTGAAAAAAACGCGCAAGAAAAATGCAAATGTGCAGGAGCCCTGCGAGAGAGGGGAAAAAAACCTGAGCGGTTGCGGAGGTGCGTTTGGAGTGTGATTAGTCAATCTTCACTACTTCTTTAGGTAAATTTGTAGATCCCTATTAGAATGTCCTCTATGCTTGGCAATGCTGTCCAGTGTGCTACTTGTGCATTGTATGCAATCCTTGATCAGCCGATCGAGGGTGCAAACTGTTGCGCAAGATGCGTGCTCGTTGCACATTTGGAAGCCCAAATCCTGGATCTAAATGAACGACTGGCAAGACTGAGATCCAATGACAACATGGAAAGGAGTTTGCTGCTCACTGAGCTGGCACTCGCTGGGGTAGAGGCAGAGATAGATGTAGATCGGAAGAGCAGGTGGAGCAGACTGCTAAGTGGGTGACAGTTAGAAGGCGTAGAGTGAAAAGAACCAGGGAGGCTAGTCCTGAACTGGCACACCCCAACAAGTTTGCAAAGTTAGCTGATGAGGAGAATGCCATTACAGAGCCAGCATCACTGCAGCACGACATGCCCTCTGAACGCCAGGGAGATGACTGCTCCAGTGAGAAGGGGACGGGGAGCGCAGGACAGGCTAGACAGGTCCTAGTGGTGGTGGGGGGGGGGGGCTCAATTATAAGGGGAACAGACAGGGCAATCTGCCACAAAGACCAGGATCGTCGAACGGTGTTTTGTCTTCCTAGCGCTCGAGTTCAACATATTGCGGATCAGGTTGACAGATTACTGGGAGGGGCTGGTGAGGAACCAGCGGTCATGGTGGACATTGGCACCAATGAACAAATTAGAGGTCAATGGAGGACCCTCGAAAACGATTTCAAGGACCTAGGATCCAAGCTTAGGGCGAGGACCTCCAAGGTGGTTATTATGTGTGTTGTAGATCCACTGTGTCTCCCTGCCAAATGGAACCACCTGGCAAGAGAGACAGATGACACCATGTGAAGGCAGAACAAAATGCAGGAACTTGTACAATAACAAAAAGGGGCCTTACCCTGGGCTTAAATGGATGAGGTGTCCCTGTCCTGGAGGTACTCCTAATGGTGGAAAGGTCCAGGCCGCCTTTCTTGACCCCAACTTCTACATGTCCCTATCTACCTGCTGATGATGGGAATCCAGGGTCATTCTACTGAGCCACGCAGATATGCAAGAGTGAACATAAAGTGGAAACCGGAAGCAGACCAGAGCAGCGATCACATATACAAGGTATAGACAGAAAAACAGAACTCAGGAGCAGACACACAAGAAGCTGGGGATACACCAAGACACAGAGTACACTGGTTTAGGGTGCACAATGAACTGCATACAGACCAAGACTGGGCCAGCAACTTGCATGCAATCACACAGGAAATGACAACAACAGCAGGCATGTAAATAAAGTCTGCAGTGTTTAAATAGGAAGTTGATTACAAATCCGCACAAGCTGGGTGGAAGAGCCAGACACAGTAACCCTCTGACTGCTGGAGGAGCCCGGAACATTAACCCTGTGACTGCTGAAAAAAATAGAATCAGGAGACTGGATAATGCCTTGGTCTTCTGGACCTAACAGTGGTTTTCTCAGAAATACTACTTGCACCACAAGCCATACTGGAAAGGCAGCAGGATCTTAGGGAGGCAAACAAGTGGCTTCTCGGGATTGGTGTAGGAAGGAGGGGTTTGGGTTCCTGGAGAACTGAGCTGACTTTGCTGTTGGCTACTGGCTTTACCGTAGGGATGGGCTGCATCTCAATGGGGAAGGTGCAGCTGTGCTGGGGGAGAAGATGGCTAGAAGGCTGGATGAGTGTTTAAACTAGGAACTGGGGGGGGGGGGGGCACTAAAGAAAAAATAGGGGGTAGATAGTGTAGACAGCGACCTAGGATCAAGTAATGGAGTTCGGGTCAAGCAGGAGATGGGGTTAATACAGTTAGCACTGGCAGTATAGCTAACAGAACAAAAGGTAGAACAGCGAAAATAAAAAAAAGAATAACCACCGTATAAGTTGTATGGCTACAAATGCAAGAAGTCTGATCAGTAAAGTGGGTGAGCTTGAAGCGAGAATGTCTGAAATAAAATTATGATACAGTAGGAATAACGGAAACATGGCTTGATGATAAGTGCGATTGGGCGGTAAACTTACAGGGTTACAATCTCTTCAGAAGAGACTGTGGCAACCAGAAAGGGGTAGGGGTATGTCTGAATGTTAAATTATACCTAATGCCAAAGCTATGAGAAGATATAGGTGCAGGAGTTGAACATGTGGAATCTCTGTGGGTAGAAATACAGGGAGCAAAGAATAACACAATCCTGATAGGGGTTTTCTATAGACCACCAAAACCAAAAAAAAAGTGAAAACTAATTATTAAGGCAAATAGAAGAGGTGTCAAACCGCAATAAGATAATTATGGGGGACTTCAATTATCCGGATATAATATGGGAAGAGGAAACCTGTAAATCTCATAAGAGCAATAAGTTTTTGAGAATAATTAAAGATAACTACCTTTCCCAACTTGTGCGAGAGCCAACTAGAGGGAAGGCTACTCTGGACTTAGTATTAACTAACACAGCAGACCGAATAATAGAGGTGCACATTGAGGGACACTTGGGAAATAGTGACCAAAATATAATTAAATTCCAGCTGTCATTCAATAGGAAGCCTTATCAGGCAGCGACAAAAAAAACTAAACTTTAGTAAAGCAAAATTTGATCAGCTCAGAACTACTATCGGTAACATTAATTGGGACAACATCCTCAAAGATAACAGCACAGAGGACAAATGGGAGACATTTAAAAACATCCTAATTACCTCATGTGAGCAGTTCATGCCCTTTAAAAATAAAAAAAAACTACAAGTAGAAGGAAACCAATGTGGCTCGACAAGTCTGTAAGGGGGGCAATAAGCAACAAAAAGAAAGCATTTAAATTACTAAAACAAAAAGGCAGTGAAGAAGCGCTAAAACATACCGGGAAAAAAAACTAATTGTCAGGGTGTGCTGCTGGGATCTGTAGTACTAAGGTTCCTAGCAGCACAGCTCCACAGGTTGGTGTTAATTGAGCTGGCTGGGTGTTCTGTTCTCCAGCAGCCAATCCCCTTTAGCCTGCAGCACATATAAATCCATCTCTTGTCAGTAGCTGATTCTGGTCTTGTACTGTTTGGATGTATCTGTTTTGTTCCCACTCAGATCTGGGTTTGCATGTAGGTCTGTTGTGTCTCTCTGATTAAAGACGGTTAAACTGCCTAAAGACATTTGGACACCTGTAGTCCTTGTCTGTAGCACATACAGCACCCCTTTTCCCTTATGTCTCGCTCTGTGTGTCAGTTGGTGGATCCCTGATACAGTTCCCTATGTCAGCTCGGTGGCTGACTGTCAGTCCTCCCTGTATGAGGACACTTGGACTTGCTGTGAGTTTCATCTGTATGCATGTGAGCTCTGGGTGGAGTCCGTGTGGTTTGCACTATATGTTGTAGTCTGCTGTAAGCCAGTTGCCTGTAAAGCCAGTGCTTGTAAGTCAGTATCCTGTTGTCTGTCCTGTACAGCTTGCGGTGTGATCTGTGTTCCGTTTTCTGTCTTGTACAGCTTGCTGTGGGAATTGTGTTCTGTTTGTCTGTGCTGTTGCAGCTTGTGGTGTGAACTGTGTCCAGTGCCGCTGGACTCCTGTTTAGTGTAGGGACTATCGGTATAGCCAGGAGCCGTGAAGTGGCCCACTAGCTTCCACGTTTTGATCAAAATGTCATCTAATATCTGGTTATTATATATAGCTTATCACCTGTTACTAGTGGCTGTTTTTGGCTGTTGTATGCTGTGTTTTCTGGCTCTGTGTGTCCTGTTGTTCTGTCCCTGTCGTGTGGCATGTGTATGTGTCCTGTTCTGGTGGCGTGGTTCCTAGGAGCAGCTAGGGCCCAGTTCCGAAGACCGCTGGGCCGCCCTTTATCAGGGCGATGTCCCCGCTCAGGTAGGGCCATGTCATCCTCCCTGTAGCACAGGGCCAGTTGCCTGAAACCTGTGTGTATCCATTATTGGTCACGATCGTGTGGGCCCCATGCTTAGTTGCCCACACGATTGTAACACTAATTATGTAAAGAAAAGATCAAAACTGCCAAGGAGGAGGGAGAGAGACTGATTGCCAAAGAGAGCAAAAATAACCCTAAACTATTCTTCAATTATATAAATTGTAAAAGCTCTAGCCCTTTAACAAATAATGCAGGAGAAACCGTAGAAGACAATGGGAGGAAGGCAAATCTATTAAATAGCTTTTTCTCATGTGTATTTACGAATGAAAAAGAAATGTCACACAAGATGCAGGGGAATAAAATAAACCCCTGATAAGTATTGCATGCCTTACACAGGAGGAAGTGCAGAGCCGGTTATGAAGGATTAAAATTGTAAATCGCCAGGCCCAGATGGAATACACCCAAGGGTTCAAAGGGGACTAAGTGACATGATAGCTAGACCGCTATTTCTTATATTTATGGACACCATTGAGACTGGGGTTGATGCACTAGATTGGTGAATTGTTAGTGTGGTCCCAATAAACAAAAAGGAGTCTAAAAGAGAGCCTGGTAACTACAGGCCGGTAAGTCTCACTTCAATAATTGGAAAAATGTTCAAGGGTTTTCTGAGAGATGCCATGCTAGAATACCTTAAGGAAAACATCAGCATAACTCCCCAACCGCACAGATTCATGAGGGGTCGATCATGTCAGACCAATCTGATCAGCTTCAACAATGAAGTAAGTTCTAGGCTGGACCTGGGAGAGTCTATTGATCTTGTATATCTGGATTTTTCTAAAGCATTTGACACTGTGCCACATAATAGGCTGATATATAAAATGAGACAG
Source organism: Eleutherodactylus coqui (assembly GCF_035609145.1). Taxonomy (NCBI): domain Eukaryota; kingdom Metazoa; phylum Chordata; class Amphibia; order Anura; family Eleutherodactylidae; genus Eleutherodactylus; species Eleutherodactylus coqui. Next base: position 222,729,632 of record NC_089842.1, on the reverse strand, counting down.
CTCGGACTGGGTGAAAACGTGTGTATCTGGGTAAGGAACTGGCTTAGAGATAGAAAGCAGAGGGTGGTAATAAATGGTTCATACTCTGATTGGGCCACCATTGCTAGTGGGTGCCACAGGGTTCAGTATTAGGCCCCATTCTGTTCAATATATTTATCAATGACCTGATAGAAGGACTACATAGTAAAATATCAATATTTGCAGACGATACAAAATTATACAAGATAATTAATACAAAAGAGGCAATATGCGGCTACAAAAGGACCAAGACCAGTTGGAGGCTTGGGTAGAAAGAAAAATGGCAAATGAAGTTCAATATTGATAAATGTAAAGTTATGCACATGGGCAGAAGAAATGGTTGCCACTAATATACACTAAATGGGGTACTGCTAGGGAAAACTGAGATGGCAAAGGACCTGGGGTACTAGTTGACTGTAGACTTAATTGGAGCAGTCAATGCCAGTCAGCTGCTGCGAAAGCAAATAAAATCTCGAGGTGCATTAAAATAGGTATAGGGGTGAGGGAGGAGAACATTATTCTTCCGCTATATGAGGCACTTGTCAGGCCTCACATGGAATACTGTGTACAGTTCTGGATACCAGTGCTCAGGAAAGATGTTGCAGTGCTTGAAGGGGTTCAAAGTAGGGCAACTAAATTAATAAATAGAATGGGAGGACTGGAATACCCAGAGAGGCTATCAAAATTGGGATTATTCACCCTGGAGAAAAGACGGTTAAGGGGCGACCAAATAACTATGTATAAATACATGAGGGGACGATACAAGGATCTCTCCCAGGATCTGTTTATATCCAGAACTGCAACTGCAACAAGAGGAAATCCTCTACATCTAGAAGAAAGCAGGTTTCATCACCAACACAGAAGGGTTTTTTTTACTGTAAGAGCAGTAAGACTATGGAACTCTCTGCCTGAGGACGTGGTGATGGCAAAATCCATAGAGGAGTTTAAGAAGGGACTAGATGCCTTTTTAGATTGCCATGATATTACAGGATATAGATATTAGGTGACCAGTGGGGTTGTTGATTTGGGTCTTGGAGTTAGGTAGAACTCAAACGTTAATCTAGGGATTATTCTGGCTGCCATTATGGAATTGAACAGGTTTCCATGGGACGTGGTGAGTTCTCCTTCAATGGAAATATTCAAACAAAGGCTGGACAAATATCTGTCTGGGATGATTTAGTAAATCCTGCACTGAGCAGGGGGTTGGACCCGCTGACCCTGGAGGTCCTTTCCAACTCTACCATTCTATGATTCTAATTGGGAAGGAAATTTTTCCTCCAAAGGAGCTAAATTAGCATCTGCCTCGTTGGTTTTTTTTTTTGCCTTCCTCTGGATCAACAAGGTGGGGGGGGGGGGGGGGCAGAAACAGGCTGAACTAGATGGACATTGTCTTCATTCAGCCTGGCATACTATGTTACTATAACTATAAAGTTCCTCAGACTTGGAGGTTGCCTGTAATGTAGAAGGGGAGGGTCCGGGAATATGGTGTTCATACGGTCATCCTTGTGTAGGGTATGATAGAGTTTCTTTGCAGTTTTCCTTAGTACCTCCAGCTGTGGATTGTAGGTCACTACTAGAGGTACACAATTGATTGTTTCCTTCTTCTCTGTGTATTGGAGTAGTTGATTTCTCGATATCCTGGTGACTGGTGATTTGGTCATCAGTTGAGGTGGGATGGTAGCCCTGATTCAAAAAAATCCTTTTAAGAAGGTATAAATGATCCTCTCTGTCTGTTGGGTTGGAGCAGTTTCGGTTGTATCTGATGGCCTGGCTGTAAACGATGGACTTTTTGAAGTGTTTAGGGTGGTAAATGTCCCATCTGAGGTATGTGGGGCGATCTATCGGTTTCTGGTATGGGGATGTCTGTATTGAGTTGTTCGAAATTTTTATGGTGGTGTCAAAAAAGTTAATTTCGGTATATGAGTAGCTTAATGTAAGGTTTATGGTGGGGTGGAATGCATTAAATCTCTCATGGAATTTTATTAGTTCTTATTCGGTGTGATTATGATGTCATTAATGTAGCAGAAGTAGGCCAATGGTTTGCTGAAGCAGAAGGCCAGAAAGTCACTCTATGGTTTTGCCATGAAAAAGTTGGCATATTGCAGTGCCATTTTACTGCCCATGGCAGTTCCAGTGAGTTGCAGGAATCTTTCTTTGCCAAAGGAAAAAATTATTGTGTGTGAGGATTAATCTTTGAGTTGTAACACGGATTCAGAGGCAACACTATAGGCTTCAAGATGTGCTTGGCAGGTGGTCAGTCCATCTTCGTGTGGGATGTTAGAGTATAAGGATTCCACTTCATTGGTGGCCAGGATGGCACTATCGGGGAGGGGACCTTGGGTTGATAGTTTTTCCAATAGGCCCATGGTGTCTTGCAAGTAGCTGGCTGTGTTTCTCACCAGTGGTTTGAGGACCCTTCTATGCATTCTGAGATTCCTTCAGTGAGGGTTCCCACATCCGAGATAATTGGCCTCCATGGGTTGCCAGAAAAATGGCACTGCAATATGCCAACCTTTTCATAGCAAAACTGGAGAGTGACTTTCTGGGCTTCTGCTCCAGCAAACCATTAGCCTACTTCTGCTACATTGATGACATCATAATCATCTGGACCAACACCGAACAAGAACTAATAAAATTCCATGAGAGGTTCAATGCATTCCACCTCACCATAAACCTGACATTAATCAGGGTAACCATCCCACCTCAATTAATGACCAAATCACCAGAGCCACAGAATACCCGCAAATCAACTACTCCTATACACAGAGAAGGAAGTGACCTACAATCTACAGCTAGAGGTACTAAGGAAAACTGCAAAGAAACTCCATCATACCCTACGCAAGGATGACCATCTGAAAACCATATTTCTGGACCCTCCCCTTCTGTGTTACAGGCAACCTCCAAGTCTGAGGTGTTTTATAATCAGGAGTGCATTGCCCTCTGACAAACAAAAAGGAACTTATCCCTGTAATGTAAGGAGCTGTAAGACCTGCTAACATGTACTGACCGTGAACACGATACAAATCGCCAACACGCAATAGGACTATAAGATCCCGAGGACATTCACATGTTTCACATCTGATGTTGTGTAACTGATCCTGAGCAGTAAATGTCCTGTTTGGAGATCTCATTGCCACACGATAAAACAGAGAAAGACAGAATTCTCTGTGGCGGAGCATTTTTTTAGTCACGGACATGATATAGAAGAGATGAACATTATGATACTAAAAGGCAATTTCAAGTCACAAAGCCATAGAAGAATTTGGGAATATAAATTTATAACAACTTTTGACACTTTCAATAGAGGGCTAAATTATTAATGAGGATATATGCGTGAGGGGGAAATATGAGAAATCTATAGCACAGATAACACTGCTGGCCTGGTGACCCCCTCCCCAACACTAATTCAGGGACCATAAAACCTTTACTCCCTTACAGTGACTTTTTAAAGATGTTTGTATTTCTGTGGTAGTATTCCTTTAAGTGTAAATTATTCACATTCATGTCTGTGCCTTGTCATAAGTATGTGTGTATACATATGCATGACTTTTCGGATCTATTTCTGTTAAGCGTGAAGAAGAGCCCTGCGTAGGTTCGGAAGCTCGCATTAACATCATGTATATTTGTTAGCTATTAAAATATATCATATCTTCAAGATTATTTGGTTTCTCTTGCTGGGAAAAATCACATTTTGTTCTACTGGCTAACACAGTACCATGCTTTTTTCTTACTTAACAGTCCAATTTAGATTTACCTTTGCTGTGAGTCTCCACAAAAATTGCATTACACTATCCACTTATTTTTCACAATTCAGTTCAGTCAGATGGGACCTGGAAGGACACATGAGGGACGTTTCATCAGTGTGGTAGCTGACTGGCACTGTTCCTACCAGAGGTTAGAAAATACAGCATACGCAGAGAGTCCTTGTACAACTTAACCTCTCAGTCTGTAGCTTCAGCTCTGTCCCTTTTCCTCAGAGCTTATGACACAGTAATTCCCTCTCACAGCATGGACTCGCACAAAAATATGCATTGCACAAATGGCAGGGTGAGTGAAGACTCCAGGGTTTTTTTTCCGCATGGCTTTTCACTGAGCTGACAGGCTGCACTCCTTCTGTCTCACTCTACATCCCAAAAAACTGAACTCTGACTGTCTGTCTGCTGTCTGGCTCCTCCCACATTCCCGGGGATTGCCCTGCAAAACTGATACAATTTGGTTTTGCAAAAACTGATGCAGCTCTGCAAAATTTGCTAAGGGTCTGCTTGATAACCAAAATCACATCTCATCTGTACAATTTAACCCATATATCTCTGCAGAGTCTCAGTTTATGCAAGGTTTTTCAAATATAGAAACAATGTATATTATTATGCATGTGAAAAATATGCTTTATGCAACCACATGACACTGGGTTTGCACTGGGGTGTAACTCTGGTTCTGGGACACTACAAATATTTATAGGAGGGGAGGAGCTACAAACACACAATAGAACAAAAATGGATAAAATAATAGAAAATACAGTCTGTCTATGAAGTTGTTTCCTGGGGCGGGGAGCATGTGGAACAAAGGATAGGCCAGTACTTGGATGCAATTCCTGGGTCTGACAATGGGGGGAAATTCCCCTTTAGTTTTAAAGTCGCTCTGAGTCCAACCTGCACCGTTCTCTTTATGACATCACCGAGGGCCAGCTAAGTAGATGCACACATTTTCTGGATGGAAACCCATCTTAACATTTTGGGCATATTTCCCCAAGAGGTTCTCCAATAGGGGAGCATTGGCTTCCATGTTTCATACTAGAAATTTACCTACTTGTGGATACCAAACATGATATGAGCAGGATTATTAGTTTGGAAAGTTTGTGATTCCATGAGTCCTGGAAATCGCAATGCAGTGCTGAAAAGTCTGGTTTTGTGTATTGGAAACCCAGAAGGGAGACAATGGTGGAGGGGTATAAACAATTACCAAGTATAAACAATTTACTCGGTAGCTTTGTTTCCATGATACCAGGAGCATCCCGAACAGGACAAAGGAACAAACACAAAGATCCTCAGACAGGTGCCAATAAACATGATAAATGAACCTGCTTTGGACAGGACACACGCATCTCCGCAACTGCAAGTATTTATCTGTCTTAAGGCCGTTACATGAAGATGCAGGCATTGCACTCTTTTCCTTTAAACAATGTATTTTACTTCAAATAAAATCCATTGTTCAGCAGCTGAAAGACTAAGCAAATATATTCCATTTGAATGTATTTCACTCATCTTTCAAAAGACTGCAGGATGTTCTCCCCACGACTAGCGTAAACAGGGCTTCAGGAGAACAATGGAATCTGCCAGCAGCCATGAAGAGAACAATGGAATGTGTCGGCAGCCGCAAGGAGAACAATGGAATGTTAGAGCTGCCACAAGGAGAACAATGGAATGCACTGGCAGCCGTGAGGAGAACAATGGCATGTGCAGGCAGCTGCAAGGAGAACAATAGTATCTGCCAGCAGCCGCGAGGAGAACACTGGAATGTGTCAGCAACCGCAAGGATAAGAATGGAATTTGCCGGCAGCTGCAAGGAGAACAATGGAATGTTCCGGGGCTGCCACGAGAACAATAGAATGCGCTGGCAGCCATGAGGAGAACAATGTAATGTGTCGGCAGCCGCGAGGAGAACAATAGAATCTGCCAGCAGCCGTGAAGAGAACAATGGAATGTGCCAGCAGCCACAAGGAGAACAATGGAATGTGTCAGCAGCCGCAAGATGAACAATGAAATATGTCGGAAGCCGCAAGGAGAACAATGGAGTGTGTCGGCTGCCACGAGGAGAACAATGGAATGTGTTGGCAGCCACGAGAACAATTGAATATGTCGGTAGCCGCGAGGAGAACAATAGAATCTGCCAGCAGCCGTAAAGAGAACAATGGAATGTGTCGGCAGCCGCGAGGAGAACAATGGAATGTGTCGGCACCCGCGAGGAGAACAATGCAATTGTGATGGCAGCTGTTTAAACACAGGCTGGTCTCTGCAAACAATTGTACAGGTCCTTTTACATGCAAATGAAGATGATAAAGTGTTAATGGCCATAACACCTTATGCCAATAGATCGCTAAATCTTTTAGTCTTTTGAAAGATTATCTTTGCATATAAAAGGGCTTTTAGAAATAGCTTTTCCTAGTTATGGGTGGCAGATAACAGAGAATAGCTTACACACAAAAATTGGGTGATGATCTACTAGCATCATTACATCACACCTCCTCCTTTTGGAGATGGCATAGCAGGTTCAGCTGCAAATCACCTTCTGAGCCCATCAACCTTTTTAGGTTGAAACGTTACCAGATCTTTTAAAAATATGGAACAATAAAGGTTGGACTTTTACTTTTAAAATCACCTTTTGAATGCTGCCGGATTTTCTTTGTTTATGCCTATATATTGTTTTTTTGGTTCATTAACCCTATTCTGGCTCTGCACTATTTTTCCTCCCCACCCTGTATGGGCCTTTTGCTGTCTCTGTGAGTGCTGTTGGACTCTACAACTTCTATCTGAAACACTGTCAACCGATATAAAAGAGAAGCAAAGGGCGGAGCTACACCAATTAGGGATGCGATACTAATATTCAGAATAGTTTTTTGTAGAATAGTTAGTAGGGTGCTGCCAGTCCAATAACCGTAGGTAACGAGGCATTGACATGCTTAATTGTAAAAAGGAGAAAATGATGTACCGTGGGTGCAACCCTGATAATGTAAGGAGCATAAAAACAAAGGGGTTAACCCAATGCCTTCTTTATTAATTAAATTATAGCCAGCACAAATAATGCCATTTCTTCTTTCCTGGAGGTAAAGGACATGTATATCCAGTAATATCCCTGTATTCTTTCCTGGATTTCTGAAGAAGGGTCTGCATCCTTGAAACGCGTTATTTGTGCTGGCTATCATTTAATGCAGTGGTCCCCAACCTTTTTGGCACCAGGGATCGGCTTCAGGCAAGACCATTTTTACAAGGCCCGGCAGGGGGGGGGGGGGGATATGGGTGGGGCTTTGGTTATATGGGGCGGAGTTATGAAGGGGGTTGGAGTTTAGTGCATACCTATTTAATTATGACATTTAGAATGTCCTGGCAGTACACACATAGGGCAGTATAATATATCCCCGCCCCCGCCTGGCAGCACACACATAGGGCAGTGGGCAGTATATAATCTATCTCCCAAACCCCCGCCCCCCAGCACACACATAGGGCAGCATATAATTTACTCCCCCCCAGCACACACATAGGGCAGCATATAATTTACTCCCCCTCCCCAGCACACACATAGGGCAGCATATAATTTACTCCCCCTCCCCGACACACACATAGGGCAGCATATGATTTACTCCCCCTCCCCAGCACACACATAGGGCAGCATATAATTTACTCCCCCCCAGCACACACATAGGGCAGCATATAATTTACTCCCCCCAGCACACACATAGGGCAGCATATAATTTACCCCCCCCAGCACACACATAGGGCAGCATATAATTTACTCCCCCCCCACCCAGCACACACATAGGGCAGCATATAATTACCTCCCCCCCGCGCTACACATAGGGCAGCATATAATTTATCTCCACCCCCCCCCCAGCACACAAATAGGGCAGCATATAATTTATCTCCACCCCCCCCAGCACACACATAGGGCAGCATATAATTTACTCCCCCCCCAGCACACACATAGGGCAGCATATGATTTACTCCCCCCCCAGCACACACATAGGGCAGCATATAATTTACTCCCCCTCCCCAGCACACACATAGGGCAGCATATAATTTACTCCCCCCCCAGCACACACATAGGGCAGCATATAATTTACTCCCCCCCAAGCACACACATAGGGCAGCATATAATTTACTCACCCCCCAGCACACACATAGGGCAGCATATAATTTACTGCCCCCCAGTACACACATAGGGCAGCATATAATTTACTCCCCCCCAGCACACACATAGGGCAGCATATATATTACTCCCCCCCCAGCACACACATAGGGCAGCATATAATTTACTCCCCCCCTCCCCAGCACACACATAGGGCAGCATATAATTTACTCCGCCCCCAGCACACACATAGGGCAGCATATAATTTACTCCCCCCCAGCACACACATAGGGCAGCATGTAATTTACTCTCCCCCAGCACACACATAGGGCAGCATAAAATTTACTCCGCCCCAGCACACACATAGGGCCGCATATAATTTACTCCCCCCCAGCACACACATAGGGCAGCATATAATTTACTCCCTCCCCACCAGCACACACATAGGGCAGCATATAATTTATCTCCACCCCCCCAGCACACAAATAGGGCAGCATATAATTTACTCCCCCCCAGCACACACATAGGGCAGCATATAATTTACTCCCCCCCAGCACACACATAGGGCAGCATATAATTTACTCCCTCCCCACCAGCACACACATAGGGCAGCATATAATTTATCTCCACCCCCCCAGCACACAAATAGGGCAGCATATAATTTACTCCCCCCCAGCACACACATAGGGCAGCATATAATTTACTCCCCCCCCCCAGCACACACATAGGGCAGCATATAATTTACTCCCCCCCAGCACACACATAGGGCAGCATATAATTTACTCCCCCCCAGCACACGCATAGGGCAGCATGTAATTTACTCCCCCCCAGCACACACATAGGGCAGCATATACTTTACTCCCCCCCCAGCACACACATAGGGCAGCATGTAATTTACTCCCCCCCAGCACACACATAGGGCAGCATATAATTTACTCCCCCCCAGCACACACATAGGGCAGCATATAATTTACTCCCCCCCACACCAGCACACACATAGGGCAGCATATAATTTACTCCCGCCCAGCACACACATAGGGCAGCATATAATTTACTCCGCCCCCAGCACACACATAGGGCAGCATATAATTTACTCCGCCCCCAGCACACACATAGGGCAGCATATAATTTACTCCCCCCCAGCACACACATAGGGCAGCATATAATTTACTCCCCCCCAGCACACACATAGGGCAGCATATAATTTACTCCCCCCCACACCAGCACACACATAGGGCAGCATATAATTTACTCCCGCCCAGCACACACATAGGGCAGCATATAATTTACTCCCCACCAGCACACACATAGGGCAGCATATAATTTATCTCCACCCCCCCAGCACACAAATAGGGCAGCATATAATTTACTCCCCCCCAGCACACACATAGGGCAGCATATAATTTACTCCCCCCCCAGCACACACATAGGGCAGCATATAATTTACTCCCCCCCCCAGCACACACATAGGGCAGCATATAATTTACTCCCCCCAGCACACGCATAGGGCAGCATGTAATTTACTCCCCCCCAGCACACACATAGGGCAGCATATAATTTACTCCCCCCCCCAGCACACACATAGGGCAGCATGTAATTTACTCCCCCCCCAGCACACACATAGGGCAGCATATAATTAACTCCCCCCCAGCACACACATAGGGCAGCATATAATTTACTCCCCCCCACACCAGCACACACATAGGGCAGCATATAACTTACTCCCGCCCAGCACACACATAGGGCAGCATATAATTTACTCCGCCCCCAGCACACACATAGGGCAGCATATAATTTACTCCGCCCCCAGCACACACATAGGGCAGCATATAATTTACTCCCCCCCAGCACACACATAGGGCAGCATATAATTTACTCCCCCCCAGCACACACATAGGGCAGCATATAATTTACTCCCCCCCCACACCAGCACACACATAGGGCAGCATATAATTTACTCCCGCCCAGCACACACATAGGGCAGCATATAATTTACTCCCCACCAGCACACACATAGGGCAGCATATAATTTATCTCCACCCCCCCAGCACACAAATAGGGCAGCATATAATTTACTCCCCCCCAGCACACACATAGGGCAGCATATAATTTACTCCCCCCCCAGCACACACATAGGGCAGCATATAATTTACTCCCCCCCAGCACACACATAGGGCAGCATATAATTTACTCCCCCCCAGCACACGCATAGGGCAGCATGTAATTTACTCCCCCCCAGCACACACATAGGGCACCATATAATTTACTCCCCCCCCCAGCACACACATAGGGCAGCATGTAATTTACTCCCCCCCCCCAGCACACACATAGGGCAGCATATAATTAACTCCCCCCCAGCACACACATAGGGCAGCATATAATTTACTCCCCCCCACACCAGCACACACATAGGGCAGCATATAATTTACTCCCGCCCAGCACACACATAGGGCAGCATATAATTTATCTCCACCCCCCCAGCACACAAATAGGGCAGCATATAATTTACTCCCCCCCAGCACACACATAGGGCAGCATATAATTTACTCCCCCCCAGCACACGCATAGGGCAGCATGTAATTTACTCCCCCCCAGCACACACATAGGGCAGCATATAATTTACTCCCCCCAGCACACACATAGGGCAGCATGTAATTTACTCCCCCGCCCAGCACACACATAGGGCAGCATATAATTTACTGCCCCCCCAGCACACACATAGGGCAGCATATAATTTACTGCCCCCCCAGCACACACATAGGGCAGCATATAATTTACTCCTCCCCCAGCACACACATAGGGCAGCATATAATTTACTCCCCCGCCCAGCACACACATAGGGCAGCATATAATTTACTGCCCCCCCAGCACACATATAGGGCAACATATAATTTACTCCCCCCAGCACACACATAGGGCAGCATATAATTTACTCCTCCCCCAGCACACACATAGGGCAGCATATAATTTACTCCCCCCCCAGCACACACATAGGGCAGCATATAATTTACTCCCCCCCAGCACACACATAGGGCAGCATATAATTTACTCCCCCCCCAGCACACACATAGGGCAGCATATAATTTACTCCCCCCCCCCAGCACACACATAGGGCAGCATATAATTTACTCCCCCCCAGCACACACATAGGGCAGCATATATATTACTACCCCCCAGCACACACATAGGGCAGCATATAATTTACTCCCCCCCAGCACACACATAGGGCAGCATATAATTTACTCCCCCCCCCACACCAGCACACACATAGGGCAGCATATAATTTATCTCCACCCCCCCCCCCCCCCGGGAACACACATAGGGCAGCATATAATTTACTCCCCTCCCCCCAGCACACACATAGGGCAGCATATAATTTACTCCCCCCCGCCCAGCACACACATAGGGCAGCATATAATTTACTCCTCCCCCACCAGCACACACATAGGGCAGCATATAATTTATCTCCACCCCCCCCTGGGAACACTTATAGGGCAGCATATAATTTACTCCCCCCCCCAGCACACAAATAGGGCAGCATATAATTTACTTCCTCCCCAGCACACACATAGGGCAGCATATAATTTACTCCCCCCCAGCACACACATAGGGCAGCATATATATTACTACCCCCCAGCACACACATAGGGCAGCATATAATTTACTCCCCCCCAGCACACACATAGGGCAGCATATAATTTACTCCCCCCCCCACACCAGCACACACATAGGGCAGCATATAATTTATCTCCACCCCCCCCCCCCCCCCGGGAACACACATAGGGCAGCATATAATTTACTCCCCTCCCCCCAGCACACACATAGGGCAGCATATAATTTACTCCCCCCCGCCCAGCACACACATAGGGCAGCATATAATTTACTCCTCCCCCACCAGCACACACATAGGGCAGCATATAATTTATCTCCACCCCCCCCTGGGAACACTTATAGGGCAGCATATAATTTACTCCCCCCCCCAGCACACAAATAGGGCAGCATATAATTTACTTCCTCCCCAGCACACACATAGGGCAGCATATAATTTACTCCCCCCCAGCACACACATAGGGCAGCATATAATTTACCCCACCCAGCACACACATATGGCAGCATATAATTTACTTCCCCCCCAGCACACACATAGGGCAGCATATAATTTACCCCCCCCCCAGCACACACATAAGGCAGCATATGATTTACTCCCCCCCCAGCACACACATAGGGCAGCATATAATTTACTCCCCCCAGCACACACATAGGGCAGCATATAATTTACTCCCCCCAGCACACACATAGGGCAGCATATAATTTACTCCCCCCCTCAGCACACACATAGGGCAGCATATAATTTACTCCCCCCCAGCACACACATAGGGCAGCATATAATTTACTCCCCCCCAGCACACACATAGGGCAGCATATAATTTACTCCCCCCCAGCATACACATAGGGCAGCATATAATTTACTCCCCCCCAGCACACACATAGGGCAGCATATAATTTACTCCCCCCCAGCACACACATAGGGCAGCATATAATTTACTCCCCCCCCCCAGCACACACATAGGGCAGCATATAATTTACTCCCCCCCCCAGCACACACATAGGGCAGCATATAATTTACTCCCCCCCAGCACACACATAGCGCAGCATATAATTTACTCCCCCCAGCACACACATAGGGCAGCATATATTTTACTCCCCCCCAGCACACACATAGCGAAGCATATAATTTACTCCCCCCCCAGCACACACATAGGGCAGCATATAATTTACTCCCCCCCCAGCACACACATAGGTCAGCATATAATTTACTCCCCCCCCAGCACAAACATAGGGCAGCATATAATTTACTCCCCCCCCCCAAGCACACACATAGGGCAGCATATAATTTACTCCCCCCAGCACACACATAGGGCAGCATATAATTTACTCCCCCCCAGCACACACATAGGGCAGCATATAATTTACTACCCCTCAGCACACACATTGGGCAGCATATAATTTACTCCCCCCCAGCACACACATAGGGCAGCATATAATTTACTCCCCCCGGCACACACATAGGGCAGCATATAATTTACTCCCCCCCCAGCACAAACATAGTGCAGCATATAATTTACTCCCCCCCAGCACACACATAGGGCAGCATATAATTTACTCCCCCCCCCCAGCACACACATAGGGCAGAATATAATTTACTCCCCCCCAGCACACACATAGGGCAGCATATAATTTACTCCCCCCCAAGCACACACATAGGGCAGCATATAATTTACTCCCCCCCAGCACACACATTGGGCAGCATATAATTTACTCCCCCCCAGCACACACATAGGGCAGCATATAATTTACCCCCCCCAGCACACACATAGCGCAGCATATAAATTACTCCCCCCCAGCACACACATAGGGCAGCATATAATTTACTGCCCCCCAGCACACACATAGCGCAGCATATAATTTACTCCCCCCCCCAGCACACACATAGGGCAGCATATAATTTACTCCCTTCCCCAGCACACACATAGGGCAGCATATAATTTACTCCCCCCCCCAGCACACACATAGGGCAGCATATAATTTACTCCCCCCCCACACACACATAGGGCAGCATATAATTTACTCCCCCCCCTAGCACACACATAGGGCAGCATATAATTTACTCCCCCCCAGCAAACACATAGGGCAGCATATAATTTACTCCCCCCCCCACAACACACACATAGGGCAGCATATAATTTACTCCCCCCCCAGCACACACATAGGGCAGCATATAATTTACTCCCCCCCAGCACACACATAGGGCAGCATATAATTTACTCCCCCCCCAGCACACACATAGGGCAGCATATAATTTACTCCCCCCCCAGCACACACATAGGGCAGCATATAATTTACTCCCCCCCAGCACACACATATGGCAGCATATAATTTACTCCCCCCCAGCACACACATAGGGCAGCATATAATTTACTCCCCCCCCAGCACACACATAGGGCAGCATATAATTTACTCCCCCCCCCAGCACACACATAGGGCAACATATAATTTACTCCCCCCCAGCACACACATAGGGCAGCATATAATTTACTCACCCCCAAGCACACACATAGGGCAGCATATAATTTACTCACCCCCCAGCACACACATAGGGCAGCATATAATTTACTCCCCCCCAGCACACACATAGGGCAGCATATAATTTACTCCCCCCAGCACACACATAGGGCAGCATATAATTTACTCCCCCCCAGCACACACATAGGGCAGCATATAATTTACTCCCCCCCCCCAGCACACACATAGGGCAGCATATAATTTACTCCCCCCCAGCACACACATTAGGCAGCATATAATTTACTCCCCCCCAGCACACACATAGCGCAGCATATAATTTACTCCCCCCCCCTCAGCGCTTCAAGAAGGCGCCTTGTGATTGGTTGCAGCGCGCTCCTTCCACACCAGCAAGGACCATTGTATTTCAGCCGCACTTCAGTAGCAGAGAGCGATTCCAGCAACCTCATTGGTTGTTGGGTACACACACCCCAGTTTGAGGTGTGGGGGGTGTGTACCCAACAACCAATGAGGTTGCTGGAATCACTCACTGCTACTGAAGTGCGGCTGAAATATAATATATGTGGCCCCTTCAGCAGCGCTCTGCGCTCACACTAACCTGCTATGTGTGGAAGCGGCCCCTTCAGCAGCGCTCTGCGCTCACACTAACCTGCTATGTGTGGAAGCGGCCCCTTCAGCAGCGCTCTGCGCTCACACTAACCTGCTATGTGTGGAAGCGGCCCCTTCAGCAGCGCTCTGCGCTCACACTAACCTGCTATGTGTGGAAGCGGCCCCTTCAGCAGCGCTCTGCACTCACACTATAGCAGGTTAGTGTGAGAGCGCAGAGCGCTGCTGAAAGGGCTGCGGGATTGTTCCTTTTAGAACAAAAGTTCCCGGCGGTGCCGCGGACCGGCAGTAAACACCTAACGGCCCGGCCCCGGTCCGCGGACCGGTGGTTGGGCACCCCTGCCCTAAACCAAACCCCTCTGTACTCCACCTGATTATATGCTGCCTGTCCTACTGACTGCAATCCCTGCCATCCGCCATCAACTCCCCCTGCAGTCACACTGATTCTGCCACCACACAGCTCAAGTCTGACCATTGTCTGTGTATAGCACTCCTCACTCTCCACCCCGCCATACCGTGCACATCTCCAGCACCTTTACCTTCTGTATCACCCCATTATCTGTAGTATGTAAGCTCGTTGGAGCAGGACCCTCACCCCTACTGTCTCCATCAACTGATTACTATGTAACCGTGGTTTTTGTACTTTTGTCATTCTGTATCCTGTTATTGTCAGCGCTGCGGAATATGTTCAGTCTCCATTGGAGTTGGAAGTGGGCAAACATGTACTAGGCTATCTTCCCAAGAAGCCACAGCAGCCGGATAAATTGGATGTTCCACACAACGGCTATTTTATTCAGCCTGCAAGGGGGAAGCAGCGGCCTACAAAATCTCAGTGGTCGCTGCTGCCGTCATCGAGATATATAAAAACGAATGTATGTATGTCTGTCTGTCTTCGCAGCAACGCGCGACGGGTACGCTAGTATCTATATATATAAAATTGAATGTATGTCTGTCTGCGTGCGTGCGTGTCTGCGTGCGTGTCTGTTTGTCCTTTATGCGCTACTACACCATTCATCCGATCGCCATGAAACTTTGGGAAGTTGTTAAGTACACTCCTGGGAAGATTATAGGCATAGTACAAATATCCTACGATAAATGGCGCGCGAGCGTCGTCGAAAGTTACGCCCCCCCCCCACGTAGATCGAATAAGTAAGCCACCTGCTATTGTGATGTCATCACTGATGTCATCAACATCGGACGCCCTTGAACATGCCCCAACATGTTCTATAAAGCTGCATTGTGATGTCATTAAGGCTGTATTATGACACGTACAGCTTGGAACCACTAGAGCACGCCAGCCAATTACCATTGGAGTTGGAAGTGGGTAAACAAGTACTAGGATATCTTCCTAAGAAGCCACAGCAGCCGGATAAATTGTATGTTCCACCCAACGGCTATTTTATTCAGCCCGCAAGGGGGAAGCAGCGGCCTACAAAATCTCATTCAGGTAGGTAGGTTCAGTTCTTGGAGGTTGGGGAATGCTTATGGGCAAGGCCTTATGTCTCATCCCAACTTAATTCTCTCACTTCCCAATGTCATAGAAACTTAAAATTTGGCACGAGCATTGATTATGTCATAAATAGGAAAAGTTAATGGGTCCCAACTCGATTATTCAATTCAAAGCGCCAAAGAATTAGCGTTCAAATTTTACGTACGGAATCTAATTCTCTCATTTCCTGATGTCATAGATAGATAGATAGATAGACTGTATGCAATAACCCTGATAGATAGATAGATAGATAGATAGATAGATAGATAGATAGATAGACTGTATGCAATGACACGTACAGCTTGAAACCATAAATACTAGAGCACGCCAGCCATTTACAGTCAGTCTCCATTGGAGTTGGAAGTGGGCAAACATGTACTAGGCTATCTTCCCAAGAAGCCACAGCAGCCGGATAAATTGGATGTTCCACACAACGGCTATTTTATTCAGCCTGCAAGGGGGAAGCAGCGGCCTACAAAACCTCAGTGGTCGCTGCTGCCGTCATCTAGATATATAAAAACGAATGTATGTATGTATGTCTGTCTTCGCAGCAACGCGCGACGGGTACGCTAGTGCTAAATAAAAAAAAAGTTATGTCATTTCCTGACCCAGACTTCACGCTAGATCCATGCCAGGAGTTCCAGAAGCAGACTTACTATTTAAAAGGGCTGAATCTGCAGGTATACATGTGCATAGCTTCTGCCGAAATCCACAGCTCTGCCACGTGGCTTCTGCCATGAAAATTAGTAAAATTACCAAAACTATTTATGTATATTTAGACATTTTTAAACATACTGGGGTGATTTACTGACGCTAGTACCGGTACTCTGGTGTCAAAAACGTCACATTTTGGTGCACGTGAGGTTTTTTCACAAAACATTACTTTTTGCAGCTACCGTATGTAAGGAGAATTTATGTGTTTATCAAAGAGAAGACGATCCCAGATCCCGTGCAGAAGTCTGGGCCCAGGAGAAACACATCACACCAGCCTGTGCTGTATCAGATGATTTCTAATTTATTCTAAGGCGTATTTGGTTCTTATACTATAAATGACATCACAGCAAAAGTATATACCTCCAAGATTAATAATAATACATGATAGGCTAAAACAAAAAATGATTAACATAAGTTACACCTCCTTAAGTGTATCTATTACATACAATAAGACCGTCATAAATTCAGGAGAAAGGAAGGCCTGGGAAGGTGCCATACAGTCTACTTCTCCCTGTATATGTTATTCTATAAACATACATGAGTGATTTAGTAGACTGTCTTATCTTCTAATCTTTCTTCCTCAGAAGACATGCAGGCCTATAGAAGAGTTTCATTTAACCCCTTCACTGCTATATATTCCTAGTCTATAATGCAATATAGAATAATTAACTGATACATTGATCTACAATTTTCTTAACACCGTATGTGCAGCCTCTACCACTTTCCTGAATAATGGGCAGGGCGCAGCAGTGTGGCCTCTTGCAGCACAAGACGGCTGGACATGTGAGAAATTTATTAAGATGCATGCCACCTAAACTTTACCCATCTAACATCGGCCGGCACATTATTACAACCAGTCTTCGTAAACATACCCAGTTTAATAATTTTGTACAATTTAACCCTAATAGAAAAAAAAATTAATATTAAAAAAAACAAATTATGAAAAAAAATGTAATCAACCAACAAAAAGCTTTGGCCATTAAACCACCATGTGCGCAAAACTTCAGAAACGTGTCTGTTCAGTAAGAGCTTGTTCACGTCCGCATTAACCTAGTTTGGAACAGAGAAACGTAATTCCCTTTCTTGTAGCATATTTTTTGTAACTATGTGCCGCCTCTGCCTCCGTCTGCCGCCGCCGCACCATCTCGCATCCAGCAAAACCGAATGTTACCACCGGCCTGATTCACTGTGATAGATGTCGTCTTAAGCTGCATGTAAGCAGGGATGCGGCAGCCATCTTTGAAAATAGTGAGGTGGGGAAACATCAGAAATGGGGGACAGGACAGGAAAGTAATGGCTGCGTGATTTATACCCATAAAAATGGCGCATACCCCTTTTATATATGGAAGTATTGTAAATTTCTTTCACAAGTGGAAAACCCCTTTAAAGGGAACCCGTCACCTCCGAACAGCACCTTAAACTAAGTTATGGGTGCTGTGGGTGCCAAGGCAGGTAGCCTGCAACTGGGGTGCTGTGGGTGCCAGGGCAGGTAGCCTGTAGCCTGCAGACACGTACTGTATATTAGATTGTAGGCTCTCAGGATCGGGACATGTACTGTATATTAGATTGTGAGCTCTCAGGATCAGGACACATACTGTATATTAGATTGTGAGCTATTAGGGCCAGGCAGTGAACCATACGGTAGGTTAAAAAGCCTTTGCTGGCCTTATATATATTAGGTTACCAACTCGTAGAGAAAAAAAAACAGCAGTAGAATGTATGATGACATCACAAGTCACATGATGTTACAGGGCTTATGACATCTTAGACAGGACATGACATCATAATAGGCCAGAATGTGAAAGTTCTAAACCAGAAGCTTCTTGTGTCAGCTTAGCAGGACAGCCTGGCGAGGACGGTTCCAGGTAAGTAGCTCCTCACTCAGCGCTGAGGCAGTGTTCACACATTGTGTAGCCGGGGGGCGAGTGGTGAAGTTCAGTACTGCACCATTTTCTCCCCCCACATCTCAGCACAGATACCTGTAGGACGTGTTACTTGCTGCGATTTTCAGGAAAAAAACTTTGAAAGGAAATATTTTAAAGAACTGATCTTTGACCGGATTTTATGGAGAATGTGCGCATCTGGGCGCCATGTGTTCTGTCTCTCCAAAAAGAACAAAATGCGCCCTGTGTGAACCCGGACTCACAGGGGTTTCCTATAAAGCTAGAGTAGACAGACAGGGTACAGTAGACAGGGAGGTAGCCTGCACCCGGAGTGCTGTGGGTGCCAGGGCAGGTGGCCTGCAGCCGGGGTGCTGTGGGTGCCAAGGCAGGTAGCCTGCAACCGGGGTGCTGTGGGTGCCAAGGCAGGTAGCCTGCAACCGGGGTGCTGTGGCTGCCAAGGTAGGTAGCCTGCAACCGGGGTGCTGTGGGTGCCAGGGCAGGTAGCCTGTAGCCTGTAGCCTGCAGACACGTACTGTATATTAGATTGTACGCTCTTAGCATCAGGACACGTACAGTGTTTTAGATTGTAGGCTCTCAGGATTGGCACATGTACTGTATATTAGATACTAAGCTCTCAGGATCAGGAAATGTACCGTATATTAGATTGTGAGCTCTCGGGATCAGGACATGTACTGTATATTAGATTGTGAGCTATTAGGGCCAGGAAGTTAACCATATGGCCTTATATATATAACTAGCTGATATACCCGGCTTCGCCCCAGTTAATTTGGTACTGGTGTTTATCTGGTGTTCACACGGAAAAGCTTATGAAGTCGTGGTTACTCTAGAGATACTGAGGAAAAAAAATATGTTCACCATTTTGCATAGTTCTTTGCGTTACCCAGGAAACACCACAGGAGGTAACCATGCAATGTTTCCTTTATATAAAATGACATCCGGAAGTGAGAGAATTAGATTCCATACGTAAAATTTGGACGCTAATTCTTTTGCGCTTAGAATTGAATAATCGAGTTGGGACCCATTAGCTTTTCCTATTTATGACATAATCAATGCTCGTGCCAGATTTCCCGTTTCTATGACACCGAAAGTCAAAGAAATTACATTCCGTAGGTTAAATTTCGACGCCAATTCTTTTGCGCATAGAATTGAATAATGGAGTTGGGACCCAATTACTTTTCCTATTTTGGAGATAATCTATGCTCGTGCCAACATTCATGTTTCTACGATATCGGGAAGTTGGAGAACTTTTGGCGAGTCAGTCAGTCAGTCAGTGAGTCAGTGAGGGCTTTCAGCTTTATATATATAGATCTTACCAACTCGTAGAGAAAAAAAAAAACGGCAGTAGAATCTATGATGACATCTCAAGTCACATGATGTCACAGGGCTTATGACATCATAAACAGTACATGACCTCATAATGATGTCACAGGGCTTATGACATCATAAACAGTACATGACCTCATAATGGGCCAGAATGTTTAAATTCAAAAGCAGAAGCATCTTGTGTCAGTTCAGCAGGACAGCCTGGCGAGGATGGTTCCAGGTAAGTAGCTCTTAGCCTGAAGGTGGGGTGCTGCGGGTGCCAAAAGGCAGGTAGCCTGCAGCAGCCGGTGGGGTGCTGCGGGTGCCAAAAGGCAGGTAGCCTGCAGCAGCCGGTAGGGTGCTGGAGGGGCCAAAAGGCAGGTAGCCTGCAGCAGCCAGTGGGGTGCTGGAGGGGCCAAAAGGCAGGTAGCCTGCAGCAGCGGGTGGGGTGCTGGAGAGGCCAAAAGGCAGGTAGCCTGCAGCAGCCGGCAGGGTGCTGGAGGTGCCAAAAGGCAGGTAGCCTGCAGCAGCCGGTGGGGTGCTGGAGTTGCCAAAAGGCGGTGGCCTGCAGCAGCCGGTGAGGTGCTGCGGGTGCCAAGAGGCAGGTGCCCTGCAGCAGCCGGTGGGGTGCTGCGGGTGCCAACCTGCAGCAGCCGGCGGGGTGCTGGAGGTGCCAAAAGGCAGGTAGCCTGCAGTAGCCGGTGGGGTGCTGCGGGTGCCAAAAGGCAGGTGGCCTGCAGCAGCCAGTGGGGTGCTGCGGGGTGCCAAAAGGCAGGTGGCCTGCAGCAGCCGGCGGGGTGCTGCGGGTGCCAAGAGGCGGGTGGCCTGCAGCAGCCGGTGGGGTGCTGCGGGTGCCAGGAGGTGGGTGGCCTGCAGCAGCCGGTGGGGTGCTGCGGGTGCCAGGAGGCGGGTAGCCTGCAGCAGCCGGTGAGGTGCTGCGGGTGCCAGGAGGCAGGTAACCTGCAGCAGCCGGTGGGGTGCTGCGGGGGTGCCAAGAGGCAGGTAGCCTGCAGCAGCCGGTGGAGTGCTGCGGGTGCCAAGAGGCGGGTAGCCTGCAGCAGCCGGTGGGGTGATGCGGGTGCCAAGAGGCGGGTAGCCTGCAGCAGCAGGTGGGGTGCTGTGGGTGCCAAGAGGCGGGTAGCCTGCAGCAGCCGGCGGGGGTGCTGCGGGTGCCAAGAGGCGGTGGGGGTGCTGGTGGGGGTGCTGCGGCTGCCTTTCTAAAGGCAGCCAGCCTGCCGCAGCCGGTGGGGGTGCTGCGGCTGCCTTTCTAAAGGCAGCCAGCCTGCCGCAGCCGGTGGGCGTGCTGCGGCTGCCTTTCTAAAGGCAGCCAGCCTCCCGCAGCAGCCGGCGGGGCGCTGCGGCTGCCTTTCTAAAGGCAGCCAGCCTGCAGCAGCAGCAGCCGGCGGGGCGCTGCGGCTGCCTTTCTAAAGGCAGCCAGCCTCCCGCAGCAGCCGGCGGGGCGCTGCGGCTGCCAGGCAGCCAGCCTGCAGCAGCCGGCGGGGCGCTGCGGCTGCCAGGCAGCCAGCCTGCAGCAGCCGGCGGGGCGCTGCGGCTGCCTTTCTAAAGGCAGCCAGCCTGCAGCAGCAGCAGCCGGCGGGGCGCTGCGGCTGCCTTTCTAAAGGCAGCCAGCCTGCAGCAGCCGGCGGGGCGCTGCGGCTGCGTTTCTAAAGGCAGCCAGCCTGCAGCAGCAGCAGCCGGCGGGGCGCTGCGGCTGCCTTTCTAAAGGCAGCCAGCCTGCAGCAGCCGGCGGGGCGCTGCGGCTGCCTTTCTAAAGGCAGCCAGCCTGCAGCAGCCGGCGGGGCGCTGCGGCTGCCGTTCTAAAGGCAGCCAGCCTGCAGCAGCCGGCGGGGCGCTGCGGCTGCCTTTCTAAAGGCAGCCAGCCTGCAGCAGCCGGCGGGGCGCTGCGGCTGCCTTTCTAAAGGCAGCCAGCCTGCAGCAGCAGCCGGCGGGGCGCTGCGGCTGCCTTTCTAAAGGCAGCCAGCCTGCAGCAGCAGTAGCCGGCGGGGCGCTGCGGCTGCCTTTCTAAAGGCAGCCAGCCTGCAGCAGCCGGCGGGGCGCTGCGACTGCCTTTTCTAAAGGCAGGCAGCCTGCAGCAGCCGGCGGGGCGCTGCGGCTGCCTTTCTAAAGGCAGCCAGCCTGCAGCAGCAGCAGCCGGCGGGGCGCTGCGGCTGCCTTTCTAAAGGCAGCCAGCCTGCAGCAGCAGCAGCCGGCGGGGCGCTGCGGCTGCCTTTCTAAAGGCAGCCAGCCTGCAGCAGCCGGCGGGGCGCTGCGGCTGCCTTTCTAAAGGCAGCCAGCCTGCAGCTGCCGGCGGGGCGCTGTGGCTGCCTTTCTCAAGGCAGCCAGCCTGCAGCAGCAACAGCCGGCGGGGCGCTGCGGCTGCCTTTCTCAAGGCAGCCAGCCTGCAGCAGCAGCAGCCGGCGGGGCGCTGCGGCTGCCTTTCTAAAGGCAGCCAGCCTGCAGCAGCCGGCGGGGCGCTGCGGCTGCCTTTCTAAAGGCAGCCAGCCTGCAGCAGCAGCAGCCGGCGGGGCGCTGCGGCTGCCTTTCTAAAGGCAGCCAGCCTGCAGCAGCAGCAGCCGGCGGAGCGCTGCGGCTGCCTTTCTAAAGGCAGCCAGCCTGCAGCAGCCAGCGGGGAGCTGCGGCTGCCTTTCTAAAGGCAGCCAGCCTGCAGCAGCAGCAGCCGGCGGGGCGCTGCGGCTGCCTTTCTAAAGGCAGCCAGCCTGCAGCAGCCGGCGGGGCGCTGCGGCTGCCTTTCTAAAGGCAGCCAGCCTGCAGCAGCCGGCGGGGCGCTGCGGCTGCCTTTCTAAAGGCAGCCAGCCTGCAGCAGCAGCAGCCGGCGGGGCGCTGCGGCTGCCTTTCTAAAGGCAGCCAGCCTGCAGCAGCAGCAGCCGGCGGGGCGCTGCGGCTGCCTTTCTAAAGGCAGCCAGCCTGCAGCAGCCAGCGGGGAGCTGCGGCTGCCTTTCTAAAGGCAGCCAGCCTGCAGCAGCAGCCGGCGGGGCGCTGCGGCTGCCTTTCTAAAGGCAGCCAGCCTGCAGCAGCAGCCGGCGGGGCGCTGCGGCTGCCTTTCTAAAGGCAGCCAGCCTGCAGCAGCAGCCGGCGGGGCGCTGCGGCTGCCTTTCTAAAGGCAGCCAGCCTGCAGCAGCAGTAGCCGGCGGGGCGCTGCGGCTGCCTTTCTAAAGGCAGCCAGCCTGAAGCAGCAGCAGCCGGCGGGGCGCTGCGGCTGCCTTTCTAAAGGCAGCCAGCCTGCAGCAGCCGGCGGGGCGCTGCGGCTGCCTTTCTAAAGGCAGCCAGCCTGCAGCAGCAGCAGCCGGCGGGGCGCTGCGGCTGCCTTTCTAAAGGCAGCCAGCCTGCAGCAGCAGCAGCCGGCGGGGCGCTGCGGCTGCCTTTCTAAAGGCAGCCAGCCTGCAGCAGCCAGCGGGAGCTGCGGCTGCCTTTCTAAAGGCAGCCAGCCTGCAGCAGCAGCAGCCGGCGGGGCGCTGCGGCTGCCTTTCTAAAGGCAGCCAGCCTGCAGCAGCAGTAGCCGGCGGGGCGCTGCGGCTGCCTTTCTAAAGGCAGCCAGCCTGCAGCAGCAGCCGGCGGGGCGCTGCGGGTGCCTTTCTAAAGGCAGCCAGCCTGCAGCAGCCGGCGGGGCGCTGCGGCTGCCTTTCTAAAGGCAGCCAGCCTGCAGCAGCCGGCGGGGCGCTGCGGCTGCCTTTCTAAAGGCAGCCAGCCTGCAGCAGCAGCAGCCGGCGGGGCGCTGCGGCTGCCCTTTCTAAAGGCAGCCAGCCCTGCAGCAGCAGCAGCCGGCGGGGCGCTGCGGCTGCCTTTCTAAAGGCAGACAGCCTGCAGCAGCCGGCGGGGAGCTGCGGCTGCCTTTCTAAAGGCAGCCAGCCTGCAGCAGCAGCCGGCGGGGCGCTGCGGCTGCCTTTCTAAAGGCAGCCAGCCTGCAGCAGCAGTAGCCGGCGGGGCGCTGCGGCTGCCTTTCTAAAGGCAGCCAGCCTGCAGCAGACGGCGGGGCGCTGCGGCTGCCTTTCTAAAGGCAGCCAGCCTGCAGCAGCAGCAGCGGGCGGGGCGCTGCGGCTGCCTAAAGGCAGCCAGCCTGCAGCAGCCGGCGGGGCGCTGCGGCTGCCTTTCTAAAGGCAGCCAGCCTGCAGCAGCAGCCGGCGGGGCGCTGCGGCTGCCTTTCTAAAGGCAGCCAGCCTGCAGCAGCAGCAGCCGGCGGGGCGCTGCGGCTGCCTTTCTAAAGGCAGCCAGCCTGCAGCACCAGCAGCCGGCGGGGCGCTGCGGCTGCCTTCTAAAGGCAGCCAGCCTGCAGCAGCCGGCGGGGCGCTGCGGCTGCCTTTCTAAAGGCAGCCAGCCTGCAGAAGCCGGCGGGGCGCTGCGGCTGCCTTTCTAAAGGCAGCCAGCCTGCAGCAGCAGCAGCCGGCGGGGCGCTGCGGCTGCCTTTCTAAAGGCAGCCAGCCTGCAGCAGCAGCAGCCGGCGGGGCGCTGCGGCTGCCTTTCTAAAGGCAGCCAGCCTGCAGCAGCAGTAGCCGGCGGGGCGCTGCGGCTGCCTTTCTAAAGGCAGCCAGCCTGCAGCAGCAGCCGGCGGGGCGCTGCGGCTGCCTTTCTAAAGGCAGCCAGCCTGCAGCAGCCGGCGGGGCGCTGCGGCTGCCTTTCTAAAGGCAGCCAGCCTGCAGCAGCAGCAGCCGGCGGGGCGCTGCGGCTGCCTTTCTAAAGGCAGCCAGCCTGCAGCAGCAGCAGCCGGCGGGGCGCTGCGGCTGCCTTTCTAAAGGCAGCCAGCCTGCAGCAGCAGCAGCCGGCGGGGCGCTGCGGCTGCCTTTCTAAAGGCAGCCAGCCTGCAGCAGCAGCAGCCGGCGGGGCACTGCGGCTGCCTTTCTAAAGGCAGCCAGCCTGCAGCAGCCGGCGGGGCGCTGCGGCTGCCTTTCTAAAGGCAGCCAGCCTGCAGCAGCCGGCGGGGCGCTGCGACTGCCTTTCTAAAGGCAGCCAGCCTGCAGCAGACGGCGGGGGCGCTGCGGCTGCCTTTCTAAAGGCAGCCAGCCTGCAGCAGCAGCAGCCGGCGGGGGCGCTGCGGCTGCCTTTCTAAAGGCAGCCAGCCTGCAGCAGCCGGCGGGGCGCTGCGGCTGCCTTTCTAAAGGCAGCCAGCCTGCAGCAGCAGCAGCCGGCGGGGCGCTGCGGCTGCCTTTCTAAAGGCAGCCAGCCTGCAGCAGCAGCAGCCGGCGGGGCGCTGCGGCTGCCTTTCTAAAGGCAGCCAGCCTGCAGCAGCCAGCGGGGAGCTGCGGCTGCCTTTCTAAAGGCAGCCAGCCTGCAGCAGCAGCAGCCGGCGGGGGCGCTGCGGCTGCCTTTCTAAAGGCAGCCAGCCTGCAGCAGCCGGCGGGGCGCTGCGGCTGCCTTTCTAAAGGCAGCCAGCCTGCAGCAGCCGAGGCAGCCAGCCTGCAGCAGCAGCCGGCGGGGCGCTGCGGCTGCCTTTCTAAAGGCAGCCAGCCTGCAGCAGCAGCCGGCGGGGCGCTGCGGCTGCCTTTCTAAAGGCAGCCAGCCTGCAGCAGCAGCAGCCGGCGGGGCGCTGCGGCTGCCTTTCTAAAGGCAGCCAGCCTGCAGCAGCAGCAGCCGGCGGGGCACTGCGGCTGCCTTTCTAAAGGCAGCCAGCCTGCAGCAGCCGGCGGGGCGCTGCGGCTGCCCTTTCTAAAGGCAGCCAGCCTGCAGCAGCAGTAGCCGGCGGGGCGCTGCGGCTGCCTTTCTAAAGGCAGCCAGCCTGCAGCAGCCGGCGGGGCGCTGCGACTGCCTTTTCTAAAGGCAGCCAGCCTGCAGCAGACGGCGGGGCGCTGCGGCTGCCTTTCTAAAGGCAGCCAGCCTGCAGCAGCAGCAGCCGGCGGGGCGCTGCGGCTGCCTTTCTAAAGGCAGCCAGCCTGCAGCAGCCGGCGGGGCGCTGCGGCTGCCTTTCTAAAGGCAGACAGCCTGCAGCAGCAGCAGCCGGCGGGGCGCTGCGGCTGCCTTTCTAAAGGCAGCCAGCCTGCAGCAGCAGCAGCCGGCGGGGCGCTGCGGCTGCCTTTCTAAAGGCAGCCAGCCTGCAGCAGCCGGCGGGGCGCTGCGGCTGCCTTTCTAAAAGCAGCCAGCCTGCAGCAGCAGCAGCCGGCGGGGCGCTGCGGCTGCCTTTCTAAAGGCAGCCAGCCTGCAGCAGCCGGCGGGGCGCTGCGGCTGCCTTTCTAAAGGCAGCCAGCCTGCAGCAGCCGGCGGGGCGCTGTGGCTGCCTTTCTCAAGGCAGCCAGCCTGCAGCAGCAGCAGCCGGCGGGGCGCTGCGGCTGCCTTTCTAAAGGCAGCCAGCCTGCAGCAGCCGGCGGGGCGCTGCGGCTGCCTTTCTAAAGGCAGCCAGCCTGCAGCAGCAGCAGCCGCGGAGCGCTGCGGCTGCCTTTCTAAAGGCAGCCAGCCTGCAGCAGCCAGCGGGGAGCTGCGGCTGCCTTTCTAAAGGCAGCCAGCCTGCAGCAGCAGCAGCCGGCGGGGCGCTGCGGCTGCCTTTCTAAAGGCAGCCAGCCTGCAGCAGCCGGCGGGGCGCTGCGACTGCCTTTCTAAAGGCAGCCAGCCTGCAGCAGCCGGCGGGGCGCTGCGGCTGCCTTTCTAAAGGCAGCCAGCCTGCAGCAGCAGCAGCCGGCGGGGCGCTGCGGCTGCCTTTCTAAAGGCAGCCAGCCTGCAGCAGCAGCCGCGGGAGCGCTGCGGCTGCCTTTCTAAAGGCAGCCAGCCTGCAGCAGCAGCAGCCGGCGGGGCGCTGCGGCTGCCTTTCTAAAGGCAGCCAGCCTGCAGCAGCCGGCGGGGCGCTGCGGCTGCCTTTCTAAAGGCAGCCAGCTGCAGCAGCCGGCGGGGCGCTGCGGCTGCCTTTCTAAAGGCAGCCAGCCTGCAGCAGCAGCAGCCGGCGGGGCGCTGCGGCTGCCTTTCTAAAGGCAGCCAGCCTGCAGCAGCCAGCGGGGAGCTGCGGCTGCCTTTCTAAAGGCAGCCAGCCTGCAGCAGCAGCCGGCGGGGTGCTGCGGCTGCCTTTCTAAAGGCAGCCAGCCTGCAGCAGCAGTAGCTGGCGGGGCGCTGCGGCTGCCTTTCTAAAGGCAGCCAGCCTGCAGCAGCAGCCGGCGGGGCGCTGCGGCTGCCTTTCTAAAGGCAGCCAGCCTGCAGCAGCCGGCGGGGCACTGCGGCTGCCTTTCTAAAGGCAGCCAGCCTGCAGCAGCAGCCGGCGGGGCGCTGCGGCTGCCTTTCTAAAGGCAGCCAGCCTGCAGCAGCAGCCGGCGGGGCGCTGCGGCTGCCTTTCTAAAGGCAGCCAGCCTGCAGCAGCAGCCGGCGGGGCGCTGCGGCTGCCTTTCTAAAGGCAGCCAGCCTGCAGCAGCCAGCGGGGAGCTGCGGCTGCCTTTCTAAAGGCAGCCAGCCTGCAGCAGCAGCAGCCGGCGGGGCGCTGCGGCTGCCTTTCTAAAGGCAGCCAGCCTGCAGCAGCCGGCGGGGCGCTGCGGCTGCTTTCTAAAGGCAGCCAGCCTGCAGCAGCCGAGGCAGCCAGCCTGCAGCAGCAGCCGGCGGGGCGCTGCGGCTGCCTTTCTAAAGGCAGCCAGCCTGCAGCAGCAGCCGGCGGGGCGCTGCGGCTGCCTTTCTAAAGGCAA
>NC_089842.1:222312636-222333196 GCF_035609145.1 Eleutherodactylus coqui | reverse complement strand
TTCCTCCTGACACCCCAATACCTCAGTATCAAATTCTGCAGTCCTCCTGATGTCCATTTTCTCTATCACATCCCGGAGCATTGATGATACTCCAATACCTGATTACCACTTCCTGTGGTCTTCCTGACACACCAGTACCTTGGTATTATACCCTGGGGTTCTATTGACTCCCACCCTGGGGTGGTACTAGCTCCATAAAATACCCTCCAGCATCGGGACTGGAGGAACAAGAGTAGCCACCTGAGCCCTACAAAATACTCTCCAGCATCAGAAATTGAGGAACAGAAGGAACTGCCAAAACCCTACACTATACTCCCCAGCATCATGACCAGAGCAACAGAAGGAGTGCTGCCACAGCCCAACCAAATGTCCTCCAGCATCATAAACGGAGGAACATTTAGAGCCCTGCAGAATACCCTCAAGCATCAGGAACAGGAGGACCTACCAGAGCCCCACAGAATGCCCTCCAGCATCAGGACCGAGGAACAGGAGGAGCTACTAGGGCCCCACAGAATGCCCTCCAGCATCAGGACCGAGGAACAGGAGGAGCTACTAGGGCCCCACAGAATGCCCTCCAGCATCAGGACCGAGGAACAGGAGGAGCTACTAGGGCCCCACAGAATGCCCTCCAGGATCAGGACCGGAGGAACAGGTGGAGCTACCAGAGCCCTAAGAAATATCCTTCAACTTCAGGAGCAGGAGGAGCTGTCAGAGCCCTACAAAATGTCCTCCATTGGCTATTGACCAAATTGTTATAAACAGACTGCATGAGGGTGTCCTCAGTTCCCGATAACCTGTAGTGGGACTTCTGCTTACAGCCCAGCACTAAGCATTCACTAGTGAACACCAGAATTGGCAGCTCTGCCATTGGCACCCCATTCTCTTCACAGATGAGGGCATATTCACTCTGACACATTTGATAGAAGTGAAAGAGTCAACTAGGGGGAGTCACTGAATCTCGTATATCTGGACTTTTCTCCATTCACACTTCATGATTGCAGGACATTTATATGTGTTCAGCAATCCTGAAGGGGTTAAAGAACAATGTCAATACATTTTTCCACAAGTTAATGGAAATTCTTTATGGCTCCACTGGTAGTTCTGCAAATATCTAAGCTGTGTTGCACTTCCTGCCACAATTGACCAAGAACATCCGGAATTACGAATTGAATGGCTTCCGTGATTTGCTGTTTCATGTGTAAAATTATTTGAATATGAACATGATAGAAATTTTGCTTCAACCCTGGAAATACAAAATCCAGAGGTGTCAGGTCCAGAGAGCGTGGATAACATCACTTCCATCCTCCCATTCCAATGCAGAGGTGTCAGGTCCAGAGAGCGAGGACTCCATCACTTCCATCCATCCAAACCCATGCAGAGGTGTCAGGTCCAGAGAGAGTTGACACCATAACTTCCATCCTCCCATACCAATACAGGGGTGTCCAGTACATCATAGAGTGCAAACACCATCACTGTTATCCTTCCATACCAATGCAGAGATGTCAGGTCCAAAGAGCGTGGATGCTATCACTTCCATCCTCCCATCTGAATGCAGAGGTGTCAGGTTCAGAGAGAGCGGATAACTCACTTCCATCCTCCCATACCAATGCAGAGGTGTCAGGACCAGAAACCGTGGATGCCATCACTTCCATCCTCTCATACCAATGCAGATGTGTCATGTCCAGAGAGCGAGGACCCCATCACTTCCATCCTCCCATTCCAATGCAGGGGTGACTAGTACAGAGAGCACGGACACCATCATTTCCATCCTCCCATACCAACGCATAAGTGTTAGGTTCAAAGAGTGTGGAAACCATCAGTTCCATCCTGCCATACCAATGCAAAAGTGTATGGACCAGAGAGCGTGGACGCCATCACTTTCATCCTCCCATACCAATGCAGACGTGTCAGCACCAGAAAGCGTGGATGCCATCACTTCCATCCTCCCATACCAATGCAAAAGTCTCTGCCAGAGAGCGAGGACCCCATCACTTCCATCCTCCCATACTAATGCAGAGGTTTCAGGTACAGAGAGCATGGACGCCATCACTTCCATCCTCTCATATCAATGCAGATGTTTCATGTCCAGAGAGCGTGGACGCCATCAATTCCATCCTCCCATTCCAATGCAGAGGAGTAAGGTTCAGAGAGCACGGACGCCATCACTTCCATCCTCCCATTCAAATGCACAGGTGTCAGGTCCATAGAGTGCGGATAACATCACTTTCGTCCATCCATACTAATGCAGAGGTGTCTGGACCAAAGAGCGCGGATACCATCACTTCCATCCTCCCATACTAATGCACAGGTGTCAAGTCCAGAAAGCATGGACACCATTACTTCCATCCTCCCACAACAATGCAGAAGTTTCAGGACTAGAGATCGTGGATGCCATCACTTCCAACCTCCCCTACCAATGCAGAGGTGTCTGGTCCAGAGAGCATAGACGCCATCACTTCCATCCTCCCATACCAATGCAGAGGTGTCAGGTCCAGAGAGCGAGGACTCCATCACTTCCATCCTTCCAAACCCATGCAGAGGTGTCAGGTCCAGAAAGAGTTGACACCATAACTTCCATCCTCCCATACCAATACAGGGGTGTCCGGTACATCATAGAGTGCAAACACCATCACTGTCATCCTCCCATACCAATGCAGAGATGTCAGGTCCAAAGAGCGTGGACGCTATCACTTCCATCCTCCCATCTGAATGCAGAGGTGTCAGGTTCAGAGAGAGCGGATAACATCACTTCCATCCTCCCATACCAATGCAGAGGTGTCAGGACCAGAAACCGTGGATGCCATCACTTCCATCCTCTCATACCAATGCAGATGTGTCATGTCCAGAGAGCGAGGACCCCATCACTTCCATCCTCCCATTCCAATGCAGGGGTGACTAGTACAGAGAGCACGGACGCCATAATTTCCATCCTCCCATACCAACGCATAAGTGTTAGGTTCAAAGAGTGTGGACACCATCAGTTCCATCCTGCCATACCAATGCAAAAGTGTATGGACCAGAGAGCGTGGACGCCATCCTCCCATACCAATGCAGACGTGTCAGCACCAGAAAGCGTGGATGCCATCACTTCCATCCTCCCATACCAATGCAAAAGTCTCTGCCAGAGAGCGAGGACCCCATCACTTCCATCCTCCCATACTAATGCAGAGATGTCAGCACCAGAAAGCGTGGATGCCATCACTTCCATCCTCTCATACCAATGCAGAGGTTTCAGGTACAGAGAGCATGGACGCCATCACTTCCATCCTCCCATACCAATGCGGAGGTGTAAGGTCCAGAGAGCGTGGATGCCATCACTTGCATCTTCCCATACCAATGCAGATGTTTCATGTCCAGAGAGCGCGGACGCCATCAATTCCATCCTCCCATTCCAATGCAGAGGAGTAAGGTTCAGAGAGCACGGATGGCATCACTTCCATCCTCCCATTCGAATGCACAGGTGTCAGGTCCATAGAGCGCGGATAACATCACTTTCGTCCATCCATACTAATGCAGAGGTGTCTGGACCAAAGAGTGCGGATACCATCACTTCCATCCTCCCATACTAATGCACAGGTGTCAAGTCCAGAAAGCATGGACACCATTACTTCCATCCTTCCACAACAATGCAGAAGTTTCAGGACTAGAGATCGTGGACGCCATCACTTCCATTCTCCCATACCAATGCAGAGGTGTCTGATCCAGAGAGCGCAGACGCCATCACTTCCATCCTCCCATTCCAATGCAGAGGTGTCAGATCCAGAGAGCATGGATTCCATCACTTCCATCCTCCCATTCCAATGCAGAGGTGTCAGGTCCAGAGAGCGCAGATGCCATCACTTCCATCCTCCCATTCCAATGCAGAGGTGTCAGGTCCAGAGAGCGCAGATGCCATCACTTCCATCCTCCCATACCAATGCAGAGGTGTCAGGTCCAGAGAGAGTTGACACCATAACTTCCATCCTCCCATACCAATACAGGGGTGTCCAGTACATCATAGAGTGCAAACACCATCACTGTCATCCTCCCATACCAATGCAGAGATGTCAGGTCCAAAGAGCGTGGATGCTATCACTTCCATCCTCCCATCTGAATGCAGAGGTGTCAGGTTCAGAGAGAGCGGATAACTCACTTCCATCCTCCCATACCAATGCAGAGGTGTCAGGACCAGAAACCGTGGATGCCATCACTTCCATCCTCTCATACCAATGCAGATGTGTCATGTCCAGAGAGCGAGGACCCCATCACTTCCATCCTCCCATTCCAATGCAGGGGTGACTAGTACAGAGAGCATGGACACCATCATTTCCATCCTCCCATACCAACGCATAAGTGTTAGGGTCAAAGAGTGTGGACACCATCAGTTCCATCCTGCCATACCAATGCAAAAGTGTATGGACCAGAGAGCGTGGACGCCATCACTTTCATCCTCCCATACCAATGCAGACGTGTCAGCACCAGAAAGCGTGGATGCCATCACTTCCATCCTCCCATACCAATGCAAAAGTCTCTGCCAGAGAGCGAGGACCCCATCACTTCCATCCTCCCATACTAATGCAGAGATGTCAGCACCAGAAAGCGTGGATGCCATCACTTCCATCCTCTCATACCAATGCAGAGGTGTAAGGTCCAGAGAGCGTGGATGCCATCACTTGCATCTTCCCATACCAATGCAGATGTTTCATGTCCAGAGAGCGCGGACGCCATCAATTCCATCCTCCCATTCCAATGCAGAGGAGTAAGGTTCAGAGAGCACGGATGCCATCACTTCCATCCTCCCATTCGAATGCACATGTGTCAGGTCCATAGAGCGCGGATAACATCACTTTCGTCCATCCATACTAATGCAGAGGTGTCTGGACCAAAGAGCGCGGATACCATCACTTCCATCCTCCCATACTAATGCACAGGTGTCAAGTCCAGAAAGCGTGGACACCATTATTTCCATCCTCCCACAACAATGCAGAAGTTTCAGGACTAGAGATCATGGACGCCATCACTTCCATTCTCCCATACCAATGCAGAGGTGTCTGATCCAGAGAGCGTAGACGCCATCACTTCCAACCTCCCCTACCAATGCAGAGGTGTCTGATCCAGAGAGCGCAGACGCCATCACTTCCAACCTCCCATACCAATGCAGAGGTGTCTGATCCAGAGAGCGTAGACGCCATCACTTCCAACCTCCCCTACCAATGCAGAGGTGTCTGGTCCAGAGAGCATGGACACCATCACTTCTGTTCTCCAATACCAATGCAGAGGTGTCAGGTCCACCAGAGAACATCTGGGCCATTGCTTCTGTCCATCCATCAATCTAGTGCCAGGAAAATGTCTCCTCAGGATATTCTGTAATAATCCTGGTATAATACAGAGGAGCAACATCTTGCTGAAAGATCACATTCTCCTCAAACTGGGGTAAACTGTTCCAACATGTCGTGGCAATTTGGGGACATCACAGCACCTTCCACAAAGAAAAATGGACCAATCAGCAGATCTCTGGCAAGAGCACAATGCACATTAATCTTAGATGTATTTCACTCATGTTCAACTAACTTATGGGGATGTTAGTCAGCCCGTATTATAAGGTTGTCAGATTGGATGTGTACTGAAAAGTGGGCTCATCATTGACCAATACACAATTGAAAAACATCTCGCCATTGTCAGTTTCATGTAGCATACACTCAGCAGAATCATATCTTTTGTGATTGTCATTGGGGCGGAGTCATGTCACAACCGAAGTTTCTAACCAGGAAGAAGTTTTTTCTGAGCTTTCTGAATGCCTAATTGTTGAGTACATTTACACACTGATTTGTTTGGACTGTGGATGTAACTTCTTGGAAAGTCTTCAGCCAACTCGTCACTAACGGATGGTCTTCAGGAACGCAACAGAGAAAAACATGCACCGCATGTCTACATATAATACATGAACCTGTGGTTTTCAGCATATTTTAAGCATGAGCATGGGGTTCTTAGTTATATTTTGATCAAATGGTGTAAGTCCACTATCCACGTCACAGCGACATTTCTTAGTGGTCCCTACACTACTGGGCGCATCATGGTACAGCGACTCCTGCCCCCGCAATACAGCAGCTGTGGGAGGAGCAACCCAGTTGCCCGACAACACAATTACTGCCAGGCTCAGCCCCCATGGCTCTGGGTCAGGTGCCCCATGGACACTGCAATAACCCAGGCCGCTGTGCAGTTCTGCATCATGTGATCAGGCTACAGGATTGGACTGAGATCCAAGTAGGCAAATCACCTTTATGCAGTATCCAGCTAATTAAAAACTGGGCCAAATGAGTTGGAGTGCTGGTACCAGAGAAAAGATATAGAGCTTTCATATAGAACCATACAAAGAAAAGCGTGGAGCGTACAGCCACATATGATACATTGATGTAATGCTTCTCAGCGTGTGCCCAGTACTGTAGGGACCACTAAGAGACGTCGCCGTGACTACGTGACTACTACAATTATACAATTTGATCAAAATGTAACTACCGTGTTTCCCCGAAAATAAGACAGTGTCTTATATTAATTTTTGTTCAAAAAGGTTTAACTTTTTTACATGTACAGCTGCCTGGACACTATTTAAATTGACTTTTTTAATTAACTGTTAGCAGGGCTTAATTTTGGAGTAGGGCTTATATTTCAAGCATCCTCAAAAAGCCTGAAAAAGCATTTTGCATCCTCAAAAATTCTGGAAAATCATGCTATGTCTTATTTTCAGGGTATGTCTTATTTTCAGGGAAACAGGGTAAGAACCTCATGTTGATGTTTAGAATGTGCCTGAAAGCCCTAGTATAATATGTGGATGTGCGGTCCAGGCTACTCTTCTCATGGTTCTTCATAGATACAGTTTGTCCAATAGGCTTCCCTTATCTCTCAGCTCTCTGTCCCAACGATGAATTGTATTTTCTTGTGGTGGTTTTTTATTAAATACACAACAATCATCACGTCGGACACAAGTCACAGATTAACATTTTTCTAGCTGCAAAACACTCGCATTTTTCCTAGAACTGTTGCCATCTTGCGTACTCTCATGACCATGGATACGCACTCCAGAAAACGTGAAAGCTTTGTCTCTCATTGGACGTGTGGTTTGTGTGTCAGCAAAATCATTTGAAACCTTACCATAACTTTTGGGATACTCTGTATATCCCTGGACACAGGTTATTTACTATTACTATTATACCTGATGATATCACTGGAGACAGATTATTTACTATTATTATACCTGCTGATATCCATGGACACAGGCTATTTATTATTATTATACCTGCTGATATCACTGGGCACAAGTTATTTATTATTATTATTATACATGTTGGTATCTTTGGACACAGGTTATTTACTATTATTATTATTATACCTGCTGATATCACTGGACTCAGGTTATTTACTATTATTATTATACCTGCTGATATCCCTGGACACATGTTATTTATTATTATTATTATTATTATTATACCTGCTGATATCCCTGGACACATGTTATTTATTATTATTATTATTATACCTGCTGAAATCCCTGGACACAGGTTATTTATTATTATTTTTATACCTGCTGATATCCCTGGACACAGGTTATTTATTATTATACCTACTGATATCCCTGGACACAGATATTTATTATTAATTTTTATACCTGCTGATATTCCTGGACACAGGTTATTTATTAATATTATTATTATACCTGCTGATATCACTGGATACAGGTTATTTACTATTACTATTATATCTGCTGACGAGCGGTCAGACGAGCGGATATTTGTGCGTTTTTCCGCACAGAAAAAAAAATGCACTGTGTGCACGGCAAAAAATCTGCACCTACAAAAGATAGAACATAGGTCCCCTGCACAAGGGCAGAAATTCCGCGGCTAGATTTCCCGCAGAATTTCCGCCCGTGCCCGCTGCCATAGGATTGCATTAGATAATGCAATCCTATGCAGATGGCCGCAATTTGTCCGCGTGAAAACACACACGGAAAACAAATTGCGGCATGCTCTATATATGTGCGGGTCTCGCAGAGGCCCGCACAGAAATGTCACTGGTGATGGTCTGGCTCTGCTCTGCGCATGCGCCGGCTGGGCGGCAGCCAGCCCATAGTGCACAGAGAAGATGCCGGGAGCAGGTGAGCCGCAGGGCTGTGCAGGGACACAGGTCCGCATTCCGCTGCTAGAATTCTCGCAGCGGGATCCGACCCAGCCGTCTGCAGGCGGCCATATGGGTGGCAATGGACGTGGTCACATGGATTTTTTTCTGCATGCAGTGCGTTTTCCATGCGGAAAAACGTGTGAATATCCGCTTGTCTGACCAAGCCCTCATTATCCAAATACTTGCATTCATGCTGTTTAATCATTTGTTCAAAGATCTTCCCGGTATAGAAGTCAGGCTCACAGGCCTGTAGTTTCCTAGATCCACCTTCTCCCCTTTTTTGAAGATAGGGACAACATTTGCCCTTTTTCAATCTTCTGGGACTTCTCCTGTTCACCAGGAATATTCAAAGATTTTGGCGAGTGGTTCAGCAATTACCTCCGCTGCTTCCAGCCATTGGATTCTTCCTATCCTCTTACTGAGTTCATTAAAGTCTGCCTTTCTGAAATCCAACCTTGAGGTCTGAGTCTTCTCAGGTCTTCCTCCTCTTCTTATCCAAAATTCAAGGATAGCTGCCTCCTAAAGTCACAGCCACTCTAACGTCCTCAACCATTTGAGCCAGACAGCAGCCATGTGCTTACAGGGCCTGTGATGAACCTATTCCAGAACCTCCAGCAGAATATTCTCTTGATTCAGCTGATGAGGACGAGGGTGAACCGACCTGTTCTTCTCCTGGTCCGTGAGTATGCAGTGATCCAGATTTTCACTGTGGTGCATCTTCAACCCCACACAGAATAATACACAAAGAAATAAATGACCTGGTTTGTGATTTGGAGTTATCCAAGAGCAAGGCAGAATTGCTAGGTTCAAGATTCCAACAATGTCTAGAAGAAGATGTCACAGTTGCTTCATATCGAAAGCGGCACCAGCAGTTTGAGCCTTTCTCCAGAAAGGAAGGCAATCTAGTATTCTGTTCCGATATTGAGGGCCTCATGGATGCCTTAGAAATCACTCATGACCCACAAGAATAGAGACTATTTGTAGAATCTTCGAAAGGGAGTGTTAAGGCTGTGCTTTTGCACAATGCAAACCGTCTTCCATCTATTCCAGTAGCGCATGCTATCCATATGAAAGAGGCGTACGATAATTTAAAGCAGCTACTGAATTCCAATGAGTATAACACTAATGTCATATTAGTGTTGCGCACATAAAAATTGATAAGAAATTACTAATCATATTTCAGTAACATGACTTTTGTAAAAATTTGTTGACCAGTGATTTATTATTATTACTATACCTGCTGATATCGCTGGACACGGGTTATTTACTATTATTATATCTGCTGATATCCCTAGACACATATTTATTATTATTGATATTATTATTATAATACCTGTTGATATGCCTGTAGACAGATTATTATTATTATGCCTGCTGAAATCCCTGGACACAGATAATTATTTATTATTACACCCGCTAATATCACCGGACACGGGTGTTTTATTATTATCACTGGATACGGGTGTTTTATTATTATCATATCCACTGATATCACTGGATAGGTGTTATTTATTATTATACCCGCTGATATCACTGGACACAGGTGCTTAATAATTGTTATAACTGCTGAAATCACTGAATTTTGGGGTGTTTTATTATTATTATACCCGCTGATATTACTTTATATAGGTGTTTATCATTATACCTGCTGATATACTGTAACTCTGCACAGATATTTATTATTATATCCTCCAGATACCAATGGACATGGGTATTTATTATTATATCCCTAGGTATTTATATCACTAAGTAGATGGTTCTGTTGTTCCTTTGTTTGGCCACCTGATGGTGCTGTCATGCAGTGCCTGCTGCTGTTTGCACACCTCCACCTATGTCTTTGCGTGTTGCTCCAGAAAATGGTCCAGGAGAGGCAGGGCGATTGGTGTGATGTAGCTCATCCATAGTGGACTCTTCCTGTGCTCAGAGGTCCCCGTTGTGGTCCTCGCACTGTGCACTTCTCCTGTCTATTCTGTAGGTTCTCCTTTATTTCCCCCCACCCTGTGTGATCATTGTCATCTGCTGTGTCCCTGCTCGTCATCCTCCTGTGTGTCTGGTAGCATCCCAGCCTCCGTTATCCCATTCTCCTCCCTTTCTCGCTGTCATCACTCCCTCCCTTCACCCTCCCTCCTTCCTTTCCTGAGACCTCATTCTGTTACTTACCTAGTATCCATCTCCCTCCCGTCTCCTCACCTGGGTGTGTGCTCGGCTTCCCTCCGCTCCGTGCAGGATGTCAAGGAGATAATGAGCTTATTTGGTGCCCTTCAGGGCGGAGGGCAGAGCCAGGCTGTGAGGGAAGACAGGCCAGAGCTCTCCCATTGATCGGAATATGGGGACCTGGCAAGGAGCATCTTACTGAGCAGCATGGAGCCTCATAATGGGCAATACTCCCCAGCCAGCCGTATGATGGTGGATGGAGAGGCGAGCATGGCGAGAAAGGAGGCCTCCACACTAACAGGTGCGCAGAGTTCGGGATCTGGTTCATATCCTACGGTAACTGCTGGTCCTGGAGCCAACCAGAAGATCCACAGTTCTGGCGATGGTCACCACAGTCCTACAATTGAACTCAGCCCCAAACCACCTGCTGCTGGACAGTATCAGAGGGTTCCATCTGCCAGCATCATCCCTCCATATGGACACGGCCAAACTTCTGCATTAGGACCAAATCTAACTCCTATTCAGAGATCTACTCAGCAATCCAGGGTACCCACCAAATCTCTCACCTCTAATGTCCTTGCATCCCACAAACCTACCCCAGAAACTCTGCAACTGTTTTCTGATGCAGGTTCTGCGCCCTCCCCCACCACTGGTCCTGCACCCGCTCCTGCCCCAGGTCTTGCACCCACCCCTGTCCGTGGTCCTGTACCATCCTCCACCCCTGGTCCTGCGCCCTACCCTGCCCCAGGTCTTGCACCCACCCCTGGTCCTGCACCCTCCCTGGGTCCTGTCCATGGTCCTGTACCCTTGCCAGGTCCTGTCCATAGTCCTGCACACTCCCTGGGTCCTGTCCATGGTCCTGCACCCTCCCTGGGTCCTGTCCATGGTCTTGCACCCTCTCTAGGTTCTGCTCATGGTCCTACACCCTCCCTTGACCCAGGTCTTGCACCCTCCCCTGCCCCAAGTCCGGTGCCATTTCCTGTTTCTGTTTATACTGCTCCAGGTCCAGTGACAGCTGCTACTTTTTTGCCATCAACTGTTACAGGACCTACACCTTTTAACCCAAATGCTGTCCAATCTTTGGTTTCCGGACCTGGTCACAGTCCTGCTTCAGACCCTTCTTCGGCAGCCAGCTCCATGCAGCCTTCAGTCTTAGGACCCACAGAATCTCATGCACAAGGTACCTCTCTGCCTTCATGCCCTGTACCCGGCTTACAGCCTCCAGCCGCAGGACCAATTCAGCTATCCGGGGCAGCATCATTGCAGGTAGTTAGACAGACTGGGACCTCTAGGCCTACGAGTTATAGTACAGGCACCAACAAACCATCTCTGGGAGCACACCAGACACCTGCAGTAAAATGCAATCAGCCTGTAACCTCAGGACCAGTCCAGCCTTCCAACCATGCACCCATCCTGCCTTTAACTGAACCCAGCCAGCCTCTTACCACCGGTACATGTCAACCTAACCAACCTGCGGTCCCCACTTCCACTCCCTCGCAGCCTTCAGCTTCCACTCAACCGCCAGCACCGGTAGGTCAGCAGCCTACGAAGACTTTCACTATTGAACCCAATCAAACATGTATCCCCACCCAAAGCCAATCTCCTGTGTCAGGGTCCAACCAAACCTCAGTCCCAACTCTAAACCAAGCTCCTGCCGCAGGGCCCATCCACCCTCCTGGGTCCGGTCAACCTCCTGCTCCCAGCCAGGCTTCTGCTTGTTGTCCAAACCAACCATCAGTCACTGGATTGAGCCGGACACCATCTGGACTAAATCAGACTCCAACCCTTGGTCAGTCTCCTGGCTCCGGCCTAAGTGAGTCCTCAGCACCCAGAGTTAGCGCCATGCTCCCCAAATCGGAGGCTCAAGAGCAGATTGAAGCGGAGGACCCCAGCACCTTCATGCAACGGCAGTTTGGGGCCCTTCTGCAGCCAGCCGTTAACAAGTTCTCTCTGCGCATGTTTGGCAGTCATAAGGCGGTGGAGATTGAGCAGCAGCGGGTTAAATCTGCCGGATTCTGGATCATCCACCCATACAGTGATTTCAGGTTAGTATTTGGTGGGGACCTCACATTATATGCAGCTCATGACAGGAGGAGCAACCTGACTGACGTTCTTTTACTGTAGAGACTGTACTGTGTGCCCGGGACTAAGAGTCAGCTACGTAGTGTGACTGGAGCCTCACTGCATGAGTCAGCATGTCCTGGGATTGAGCACACGATCCATAACATACAGACAATATCACATGATGCAGAGACACACAGGTATCATGTTATCTACATACTTATCACACATGACCTGAGACACACAGGAATCATGTGATCTATATACTTATCACACATGTTTCTATGACACATAGGCATCATGAGTAATCTACATACTAATTACACATGATCTGAGACACATAGGGATCATGTGATCTTCATACTTATCACACATGACCTGAGAAACACAGGCATCATGTGATCTGCATACTCATCACACATGAGCTGAGACACACAGGCATCATGTTACCTACATACTTATCACATATGACCCGAGACACACAGGCATCATGTTATCTACATACTTATCACATATGACCCGAGACACACAGGCATCATGTTATCTACATACTTTTCACACATGTTCCTATGACACACAGGCATCATGTGTAACCTACATACTATTTACACATGATCTAAGACACACAAGAATCATGTGATCTACATGCTTATCACACATGATTCCAGGGACACACAGGCATCATGTGATCTATATACTAATTACACCTGATCTGAGACACATAGGCATCATGTGATCTACATACTTATCACATTATCCTGAGAAACACAAAAATCAGGTGATCTATATGCTTATCCCACATTACCCAGGGACACACAGGCATCATGTGATCTATATACTGATTACACATGAACTAAGAAACACAGTCATCAATCGATATACATGACAATCACACATGATCCCAGGCAGGGGCATAGCTAAAAGCTCATGGGCCCTTGTGCAAAAGTTTATCTTGGGGCCCCCAACTTCTCTTAACCCCTTAACGCAGAGGCGTAACTTGAAGCTCCTGGGCCCCAATGCAAAACCTGTAACAGGGCCCCCAACTATAATGCTTTACTCATAGTACTGGGTTCCCTATATGGAGAAGAGAGGCCTTATGGGCCCCCTAAGGCTTCTGGGCCTGGGTGCAACCACATCCCCTGCATCCCCTATAGTTACTCCAGTGATCCTACGGACACACAGACATCATGTGATCTACACACTAGTTACACATGATCTGAGACACACAGGCATCATGTGATCTACATACTTATCATACATGATCCCAGGGACGCATAGGCATAATGTGATCAATAAACTAATTACACATGATCTGAGACACACACCTCATATGATCTTCATACTTATCACATGATTCCAGGGACGCACAGGCATCACATGATCTACATACACAGCCAGACCAACTCACCCTATTTTTATGCCACGTCACTTGCTTACCTGTGCTGTTCACAGCAGTCATGCTTTGAAAAAAAGTGACTTGACCACCACATGTGAATATACCCTTTTTCACCTTCTTTCTGTTGGCCTTGCCCTCAAACGTCCACTCCTGATTTGGTCCTGACCCGCTGCTCAGATATTACCCTGTGAAAAGCTCTCTCAGAATGACATCTCCAAATACTTATCACAGGTATCATGTTACTTACATACTTATCACACGTGACTCGAGACACACATGAATCATGTTAACTACATACTTATCACACATGACCTCAGACACACAGGCATCATTTGATCTACATACTTATCACACATGACCTGAGACACACAGGCATCATGTGATCTACATACTTATCACACGTGACTTGAGACACACAGGCATCATGTTACTTATACTTATCGAACATGACCTGAGACACACAGGCATCATGTGATCTACATAGTTATCACACATGACCTGGAACACACAGGCATCATGTGATCTACATACTTATCACACATGACCTGAGACACACAGGCATCATGTGATCTACATACTTATCACACATGACCTGAGACACACAGGCATCATGTGATCTACATACTTATCACACATGCTCTGAGACACACAGGCATCATGTGATCTACATACTTATCACACATGCTCTGAGACACACAGGCTTAAGAAAGGCTCACTTCAGAGCCGAAACGTCACTTTTGCTTTTATGGGGATATAATAAGCAACGTACCTTATGGTGTTATTTGTCTTTGAACAACTCCTGGCGTGCTGCTCCATCTCTATTTGTTTGTGATCTACATACTCATCACACATGACTCGAGACACACAGGCATCATGTGATTTACATACTTATCACACATTATCAGAGACATACAGGCATCATGTTATCTACATACTTATCACACATGACCCGAGACACACAGGCATCATGTGATCTACATACTTATCACACATGACTCGAGACACACAGGCATCATGTGATCTACATACTTATCACACATTATCAGAGACATACAGGCATCATGTTATCTACATACTTATCACACATGACCCGAGACACACAGGCATCATGTGATCTACATACTTATCACACATGACTCGAGACACACAGGCATCATGTGATCTACATACTTATCACACATTATCAGAGACATACAGGCATCATGTTATCTACATACTTATCACACATGACCCGAGACACACAGGCATCATGTGATCTACATACTTATCACACATTATCAGAGACATACAGGCATCATGTTATCTACATACTTATCACACATGACTCGAGACACACAGGCATCATGTGATCTACATACTTATCACACATTATCAGAGACATACAGGCATCATGTTATCTACATACTTATCACACATGACCCGAGACACACAGGCATCATGTGATCTACATACTTATCACGCATGACTCGAGACACCCAGTAATCATGTGATCTACATACTCATCACACATTATCAGAGACACACAGGCATCATGTGATCTATATTCTTATCTTACATCACTCGAGACACACAGGCATCATATGATCCATATACTTATCACACATGCTCTGAGACACACATGCTTAACAAAGGCTCACTTCAGGGCCAAAATGTCGCTTTTGCTTTTATAGAGATATAATAAACAAGGCACCTTATGGTGTTATTTGTCTTTTAAGAATTCCTGGCGTGCTGCTCCATCTCTATTTGTCTGTGATCTACATACTTATCACACATGATTCGAGACACACAGGCATCATGTGATCTGCTTACTTATCACACATGACCCGAGACATAAAGGAATCATGTGATCTACATACTTATCACACATGACCCGAGACACCCAGGCATCATTTGATCTACATACTTATCTCACATGACTCGAGACATACAGCAATCATGTGATCTACATACTTATCACACATGACCCAAGACACCCAGGCATCATGTGATCTACATACTTATTTCACATGACTTGAGACACTCAAGCATCATGTGATCTACATACTTATCACACATGGCTCGAGATACCCAGGCATCATGTGATCTGCTTACTTATCACACATGAGCTGAGACACACAGGCATCATGTTACCTATATACTTCTCACACATGACCCAAAACAGCCAGGCATCATGTGATCTACATGCTTATCTCACATGACTCGAGACACACAGGAATCATTTGATCTACATGCTTATCACACATAACCTGAGACACCCAGGCATCATGTGATCTACATACTTATCACACATGACTTGACAATACCCAGGCATCATGTGATCTACATACTTATCACACATGACCCAAGACACCCAGGCATCATGTGATCTACATACTTATCACACATTATCTGATACATACAGGCATCATGTGATCTACATACTTATCTCACATGACCCGAGACACCCAGGCATCATTTGATCTACATACTTATCTCACATGACTCGAGACATACAGCAATCATGTGATCTACATACTTATCACACATGACCCAAGACACCCAGGCATCATGTGATCTACATACTTATTTCACATGACTTGAGACACTCAAGCATCATGTGATCTACATACTTATCACACATGGCTCGAGATACCCAGGCATCATGTGATCTGCTTACTTATCACACATGAGCTGAGACACACAGGCATCATGTTACCTATATACTTATCACACATGACCCAAAACAGCCAGGCATCATGTGATCTACATGCTTATCTCACATGACTCGAGACACACAGGAATCATTTGATCTACATGCTTATCACACATAACCTGAGACACCCAGGCATCATGTGATCTACATACTTATCACACATGACTTGACATTACCCAGGCATCATGTGATCTACATACTTATCACACATGACCCAAGACACCCAGGCATCATGTGATCTACATACTTATCACACATTATCTGATACATACAGGCATCATGTGATCTACATACTTATCTCACATGACTCGAGACACACAGGCATCATGTGATCTACATACTTATTACACATGACCCGAGACACACAGGCATCATGTCATCTACATACTTATCACACATGACCCAAGACACACAGGCATCATGTGATCTACATACTTATCACACATGACCCAAGACACACAGGCATCATGTGATCTACATACTTATCTCACATGACTCGAGACACACAGACATCATGTGATCTACATACCTCAGCTGTTATCATATGATTCTGGGACATACATATGTCATGTGAACTACACACGTATAATTTTTAATATTTGTACACATAGATGTTAATCCTTATCAAGCAGTGATTATTCCTCTAGCACATACATGTTCTGCAGGACTGTATGATCACCAGCCCATTATATCCACCTAACATCGGAAGAACATATAAACATTATCCTTTGTCTTCCTGCACACGGGCGAGCATACTATTTGGTCGTGAAACTACTCCTTATATTGCGCTTGCCAATGTGCGATGTACCCGCGGATGTCAGGCGCTTTTCTTTAAGAACGTCTCATATGACTTCAGGCAAAGTAGCGATCCTTACATTGCACGCTGTGCGATCTGTTTTTTGGATCCATTGA
This sequence comes from Eleutherodactylus coqui, assembly GCF_035609145.1. Lineage (NCBI taxonomy): Eukaryota > Metazoa > Chordata > Amphibia > Anura > Eleutherodactylidae > Eleutherodactylus > Eleutherodactylus coqui. The sequence continues at coordinate 222,315,830 of NC_089842.1, read as the reverse complement.
CAACAATGGTCGATGCGTTTCGAGGTAACACCCAATGACAGGACATGCCGGGATTTTATTTCCCGCACCATGATGCAATATGAGAAAAAATATCTCATGTATATGACCGCATTCAAAAGAGTGCGCATCGCAACGCACAAATCTAGCGTGATTTTTTTTGCTCGAGTGAAAGTTGCCTTAGTCAGATTTAAGCCCTTTCCGGGATGAGCTCCACTGCTATGTATCACTATGGGAGCTGCAGAGCATAATGCCACAAGCTGTGACATTGTGCTCTGCCTGCACTGTCCCACAGAGAACAAAGCAAGGGCTTTGAAAAACCAGCAGAAGATATTGCCGATATGCCGGCAATCTCCTGCTTCTAAGTCTCCTGCTTTGTTTATAGGTTGCCATAGAGACCATCGGCTTAATGACATGGCCCCTTTTTTTCTTTTTTCCCCATTTCTTTTTTTCCTCCCCCCTGTTTAAAAAATCACAACTTGTTCCGCAAAAAACAAGCCCTCATATGGCCATGTCAATGGAAAAATGAAAAAGTTATGGCTCTTGAGACGCAACTGCAAAATTAGTTGAAATTCAATGATTAGACCATTTTAAAAAACCTGCCCTGGTGGGCACGACAGGGTGGTAGGAAACCCGCCACTCAAGGGGTTAAACCGATATCTGCAGCGGTGTATGATAACCACTGAGTCGCCGTGCCGCCACATAGTGCCTAATACTTTAAGACGGTCTCCACACAGGGCGAAGATTTCCTGTGATGACAGGACTGTTTGGCTTGTACCTTCATTTCATAATCTGTTGCATTTTGTGCATGTTTAGTTAATGAACTGGTTAATTATGTTACGTGTAGCACTGAGGCTTTAGCGGCCCTTGGAGAAACCTGATCCATGCTTCTTCGGCATCTCCCCGTAGGTAGGCCGCTGCCGGGAGAAGTGTGATCTCATCTGAGCGCTGTTACCACTGTGCAGGACGCAGATCACATCCCCCACATGGACAGCCCCACAGGTGGTAAATATGTACATTGTGTGATTACTGACTGTTTCATGTCAGCTTGCTGATGTCCACAATGTCAGCCTCACATACCATTCAGTGTCATTCAATGCACTGTGATGCCCCGTGCCACAGCTGGTAGTAGGTGACATGCGGGTGCCAGGCTTATCTTATACCATTACTGCTTGGTATGAAAGTAGCATGATATATTCATACACCTTGTTAGAAGCGCCCCTGCCCCAGGAGAGGTACAGATAATATATATAGGTATAATATAATATATAGGTACAGTATCCTATATAGCCCCAGCCGGGGATATATAGGATACTGAGCTGCCCTCTCTGGCCTGATACATACACCTTGTCAGAAGGCCCCCCGCCCCAGAAGAAGGTGTTGTTCTGATGTATACCCCGTCCTGCAGTTCCATCCCAGGCAGATCTGTAATGATGGGAGTTGTGGTGATTAGATGAACGGTCTTGTCACCTGAGACCCTTAAAGTGGTTCCCCCTTGGCCTATAAAAGGCTCTCGGAGGCTCCTTGTGTGTAGTGACCTCTTCTTCCGCTTTTGTAGAGATTGTTGACCACTAGACGCCTCTACGACGCAGAGAAGAGATTTCACCCGTTACCAGAGTCTGAGAGGGGCGCATTATTGGGATGTGAGAAGCTGGATGGTCGTATCGATGAATTGTTCCCCACCGGCCATTCTGACCAGACTGTTAGGAGGTGTTGGGACCAGTGGATGCGGGCACACAAGGTGACCGGGCTCAAGACGTACCCTATAGACCACCTGTAGAGAGGAGCGTCTGACCAGACTGTTAGGAGGTGTTTGGGACCAGTGGATGTGTGAGGGCAGACAACGTGACCGGGCTCAGAACCACCCCTGAAGACCACCAGTAGAGAGGAGCGTCTGACCAGACTGTTAGGAGATGTTGGGACCAGTGGAAGCTAGGGCTTGACAGGGGGCCTTAACTCCTGCAAACCCAGGTCAGCCCCTAGCTTCCTGTGGCGTCAAGATACAATAATACCGACCTCCCCTACAGACCATCAGTACAGAGGAGCGTCTGACCAGAATGTTAGGAGGTGTTGGGACCAGTGGATGTGTGAGGGCACACAAGGTGACCGGGCTCAGGACGCCCCCTACAGACCACCAGAAGAGAGCACTATCTGACCGGACTGAGGGGGTGTTGTGACCAGTGAATGTGTGAGGACACACAAGGCGACCTGGCTCAGGCTGCCCCCTACAGACCCCCAGTTGAGGGGACTGTCTGACTAGACTGTTAGAAGGTGTTGGGACCAATGGATGGGGCACTCAAGGTGACTGGGCTCAGGACACCACTTACAGACCACCAGTAGAGAGGAGTGTCTGACCAGACTGTTAGATGGTGTTGGGACCAGTGGATGGGGGCACACAAGGTGACCAGCCTCAGGACCCCCCGAAAGACCACCAGTATGACCACGATGTTAGGAGGTGTTGGGACCAGTGAATGTGAGAGGGCACACAAAGTGACCCGGCTCAGAACGCCCCCTCCTGACCACCAGTAGAGAGGACCATCTGACCAGATTGTTAGGAGGTGTTGGGACCAGTGAACGGGGGCACACAAGGTGACCGGGTTCCGAACGCCCCCAATATATATATATATATATATATATACTCCTGTGCTACATGGTACATCTATTATGATCCCCACACATCACACACACAGCTCTACTACATGCATCCTAAGGCCTCCTTCCCACGAGCGTGACGGGCTCCGCCGCGTAATATTACGCAGTGAAGCCCGTCACGGCGCCCCCCAGAGCCCCTATACTTACCTGCGGGAGATAGCGTGAAGCCGCTTCCCCGCCCACCGCCGTCGCGTCGTGTGACACGCCCACCGCGTCACGTGACGCGGCCGGCAGTGTCACGTGACGCGCCGGCCGCGTCAAATGACGCTGCGGCGGTAGGTGGGGAAGCGTTTTTTCACGCTATCTCCCGCTGGTTACAGCGGGAGACAGCGTGAACGGACGGCTTCCATTGACTGCAATGGAAGCCGTCAGCGCGTACAGCCCGTCCTCACCCGCAGCAAATAGAGTATGCTGCGGGTGAGGACGGGAGAAATCGCGGTGCGTAATTCCGCGGTGGAATTACGCATCGTGAGCATTGTGCTATTAGGTTCAATAGAACCTAATAGCAGGGGGCCACGCAGCGGATTTTTGCCGCGAATTTACGC
>NC_089842.1:222217636-222310136 GCF_035609145.1 Eleutherodactylus coqui | reverse complement strand
GAAGCATGTTACTGACAATGAGTGTATATATATATATATATATATATATATATATATCCTTCTAGGGAGAGGGATGTTACTGACAATAAGCGTATATATTAACCCCTTAAGGACCAGACACTTTTTAGGGATTTTACCCATGTGGCGGTTTTACTGCTGTATTTTTTTTTCTTTAGCTACCAAAATTATTTTTGCTGTTTTTTTTTCCCCGTGACATATAGGGCGATTTTAAAAAATATCTTTCTCACTGACTTTTTTTTCTGTTTTTTAGTTATATTGGGGGGAAAATGCTAAAAAAATGTATTTTTTTAACATTTATAGTTATTTTTTTTTTATTTACTGCTTTATTTATGCTAAATAAAGTACGGGAACGGGTTCCTCTATTTGTTTTGGACGTTTTGAAATATAGTATGTATGGTTTTGGTTTACAGGGCGCATATGGCGCCGGTTTTGGTTGGCGTCGGCTTTGGGTTATTTTCTTTCTTAGGGCTCCTGCACACGGGCGAAAATTCCGCGGTGGGATTTCCCGCAGAATTTCCGCACGTGGAAGCTGCCATAGGATTGCGTTAGCAAACGCAATCCTAGGCAGACGGACGCGATTTGTCCGCGCGAAATCTTGCGCGGCAAACAAATTGCGGCATGCTCTAAATCTTACTCCCCGGCCGGCGGCTCTGGTCTGCGCATGCACCGGCTGCCCGGCAGTTGGAACATCAAACAGCCGGAGAAGCGGAAGCAGGTGAGTATTCTCTGGTCCCTGCAGGGGCGCGGGACGGCTGCGAGAATTCTCACAGCCGGATCCAACCCGGCCGTCTGCAGGCGGCCTTATGTATCTATTGTTGTTGTATTATGTAATTTTTATTTACTCATGTATGTAATTATGTTTTTTACCCTCTATGTTCCCCATGATGTCATGTAAGACCTCTGGGAACATTCACTTTTTAAATTATTTTTATTTGACACTTTCCCACTATAACTGGGGCATCCATAGGAGTCCCAGTTACAAGGGAAAATAGCCCCTGCAGTGACAGTAGTCACTGGCAGAGCTGGCCAGAGTCTAGTATGACCCTCCAGCTCTGCTGTAGCTGGGAACCCCGGCGGTCACATGACCCCCCAACTCCTGCAGCGGAAGAAACCCTTCCACTTTCACTTTCTAGTACACAGTATTCATTACTTACAGCTGATAACCCATCCTGCCTCTTATTGATTGCAGAGCAGGAGGCTTAAAACGCCGCCGTAATTTTACTATCGGTGGGGATTTAAGCCCAGGACCAGGCGTCGTATATTTACTGCACCCGGTCCTTAATGGGTTAAAATACTCATCCTAGGGTAGGGATGCTACTGACAATGAGTGTATATTTAAACACTCTGGGAATGTTTAGCTTGCAAAAAAGAAGGCTGAGAAGAGACTTAATAGCTGTCTACAAATATCTGAAGGTGTCACAGTGCAGAGGGATCAGCCCTATTCACATTTGCACAAGGAAAGACTAGAAGCAATGGGATGAAACTGAAAGGGAGGAGACACTGATTAGATATTAGACAGTGAGGGGGATCAATGAGTGGAACAGGTTACCACGGGAGGTGGTGAGTTCTCCTTCAATGGAAGTGTTCAAACAAAGGCTAGACAAATATCTGTCTGGGATGATTTAGTGAATCCTACAGTGAGCAGGGGGGTTGGACCCGATGACCCTGGAGGTCCCTTCCAACTCTACTATTCTGATTCTAACCTGCCCTGCACTCCCCGTCCCCTTCTACGATTCTATGATTCCTTCTAGGGGAGGGATGTTACTGATAATGAGTGTATATATTAATATACTCCTTCTAGAGGAGGGATGTTACTGACATTGAGTGTGTATATATATATATATATATATATATATATATATATATATATATACTCCTTCTAGGGGAGGGATGTCGCTGACAATGAGTCTCTCTCTCTCGCTCTCTCTCTCTCTATATATATATATAGTAGCAGAGTGATGCTACTAACAATGAGTGTATATATGTACTCTTTCTAGAGGAGGGATGCCACTGACAATGAGTGTCTCTCTCTCTCTATATATATATATTTATATACTCCCTCTAGGGCATGGATGTTACTGACAATATATATATATATATATATATATATATATATATATATATATATATATACACACTGCTTCTAGGGGAGGGATTTTACTAACAATGAGTGTATATACAATGCATCCACTCAGTGCCAGAAATTATAGGTCAGGACTATCAGGGAGCTAAGATACACAAGGTTGGGACTGCAGTCTGCGTTCACTTGCATGGTATCCAGATTGCTGTCTGCGATGCTCTGCAGTGAGTCACCATTGCTCCAGTTCTAGAGATAAGCTGCTGCCAAACTTTGCTGTCCCTTCTGCTAGTGTTTTAGTTCCTGCGTGATCATATTACAGAGGAATAAGGGACAGTCGTCCAAGGACCTCCCAGACGCATGACGTGGAACTCAGCTTTGGCTATGAGGCGTGATAGGGATAACTGGTCCATCCTCCATGTTTGCTGCCATTGAGAGACGTGTAGAAGCAGCTGCTGTTCCCTCCGGCTCTGCTTACCTCTGGGGGAACAAATGATAAGGTGTATTAAAACCCAACATGCAGCGTCCCTAATTCCCAGCAGCAGACATTGAGGGACAGATGGGCGGTTGTTGTACATGATAGGAAGGGGACCAGGAGCCTCCACCAAGCTTGGATCTGACCCTCCAGCAGAAAGGATCAGACATGATGAATGCCTCTATGTGCACGGCTGTTGTCAGTAATCCAGTCATGGGACTGGTATAGAACTTGTAGGGCAGTCTAGCCTACACCTTCATGCCTGGAGCTCGACCCGTTGGACCTGGCACTAGCTCTATGGCCTTGTTGTGCTCCTCGGTGTGTAGAGGTTGTTGCAGCTTTTTCTTGCCTGTTCTTCTTTGTAATGTAACTCCATCATTCTCTGACCTCCAGACGATAAGACATTTACTTGGAACGGCAAAGTGATCGATGAGGTAAATACCATCATCATCACCGCCCTCCCCGTCAGGTTAGAAAAATATGGCTGCAGCTCGAGCACCAGTGATCTGGATGAGGAGCCATAGACTGATTACCTTCTCTGCCTCGTCTCTTTACAGTATGACTGCCCTGCACTACCTGTCCTCTCCACCATTGTCTCTGCCTTATCTCTGAGCTGCAATACCACTTTAAACCCATGGACAGGTGTGGCAGTTAGTGGAAGAAGGTAGCTATGTTTATATAATTCTGCACAAACCCTAATGTTTTAGACCCAGGTAGTGCCAGCTACAAACATTGCATGAGGTTAATGAGACCCAGGGAGCAAATGATTAATATGAACGCTCCACCCTTCACTATGACATCACTCTGCCCCTCTGGTGATGTCATGGCATATTAGCTCTGCTGTTTTCTGCTGTAAGGGTTTCTGATCCTCCCAGATATGAGATTTGCATCACCCATTGCTTCACCACTGAGCAGACAAGTGAAAGCTCAGACAACCTAAGTCTATCAAAGCGACCAGCCGTGTCTTAATCAGCCCCATCAATGTCATTGTGTGGGCGTGTAATCGGGTCTTCAGGGATGGAAAGTGGTTGTGTCACCCTGACACTGACAGATAATCTTCTCCACGTCTTCATTAACATAATCGGATTTGTGTAAAGCCGCCATTCCTGACAGTCGTCCTGGCTGACCCAGAGGTGCCAAGAAGGTGTCATTGTTCCCTAGAGCAGCAGTTATATATGAGAGGAGTAAAATATCTGGCGGTACATAGCTTTGGTTATACAGTATGTAATGGGTGGTGGTGTGCACTCATTGTTTCCTCTTCCAGTTGGTTGTAGTCCCAGATTTAATGGACTACTTCTTGGTCTGTAAATGCCAGGAAATGCCGCTTGTATCTGCTGTTGTATCTTCTCTATCAGCGCAGACAACTATTAGAAGTGCCAAGTGTCTCACATTGGAAAATCTCTGCAATGATCCAGACACATCTGCAGGTCCTGGAGGATGATGCCTTAAGCCCGCTATGGCAGTGATCTCTGTTCTTGGCCAGTGGAATTCACATTGACCCCTAACTGCATTGTGATTGCAGATGATAAATAATCCAAGATCTCTTTGATACGGACAAGCTGTGTCATATACAAATGTCCTCTTGTAAAACTGTCACCTGAACCAGGTACTTCTCAGCAGTTTCCTGAGCTCTGCACCAGAAGGGTCTGCCATGTTCTTCTGCACTCAGAAGCGTGGCAGCCCCAGTGCACAAGTCTGTGCCCCGTCCTAGCAGAGGGTCCTGAGGTGTCTTAGGTGGGATACACATGTTCTTGTAGTCAGCAGTCATCTACCCCTGCATAGAGGTGATAGCCAGTCTGCAGATTCACCCTTAACCCCATCCCATAGACCCTGCAGCAGCACCAGAGGGTCCTAATCTCTCAGCCTCCAACCTACATGAGAGATGAGTTAGGACCCCCATCTATTCCTCTCTCACAAGCTTAATGTTATCCCCCTTACCCTCCTGTTCAGCAATGTTTTGCATGTGGTTTACAGTTTTTTGATTATTTGTTAGGCACTTTAAGGGGGAGGAGTCAGGCTGCTGGTGCGGGCCGGAAGGAGACGCTCACCATCTTGGAGGCAGAGAGAGCTACAACCCAGGAGAGGTTGGTTGCAGTTAATGGTTCTCGTACGGGGAGCACGTTAATGGTTTGGCGATACCGGTTGCTCTATGAGAGACCAGTAGCTTCTGATAAATGCAGTGCCTACTGGTTATCGAGAGACTGAATGCATCAGATTAGGAAGCTTACAGCGTTTACGATGCAATCTCCTACAGACTGTTGCCAGCAGTTCTTGCTCCTCTCCCTCAGCAAATGAGGTAAACAAAGAGACCATAAACTGCATTAAAGACTGGTCCAACTTGATAAAAAGAGTTGATATCGCCACTTCCAGTGGCCAATATTCGACTGACGAGTATTTTGTTCTGAAACGTTACAAGTGTTAGTTTCCCGGGACTTTCCAGAGAAAGTGAGTTTGATTTTAGGAACATTGTTGAACAGTTGCAATGGAGAGTGTCCTGGTGAGTCATTTAAGAGAAGGAAGAGCTCATAATAGCCTAAGTCCATTGCCACGGGGTAGACATTCCCCACAGATGTCCCCATGAAGGTTGGCCTGGGTCTATAGTTGACTATAGACTCTTCCCTCCGTCTGAAGTGAGATCTGTTCCCGACATCCCTTGCATACCTCCCAGGGGCCGTGTCCATCGTGAGCCGATCCAGGAGCACCCACCACCGGCTTTTTCACACACAATGTATCATACATGAGTAGGCTCAGCAGTTAATCACTGGTGTGAGAGTATCTGCTCGAATACTATAAATTGGTCTGTATACATTGTGTAGGCAAGCCCCCTTCAGTCTCTGTGTAGCCAGGGATTCTGAGTAGTTCTGTAATATCCAGTTATGTCTGATGGTGGAGACACTGGGACAGGTTTATTATTACTGTCATAAAAGCAAAAAAAAGTATCAGTGTCTCCCACTGAATAATAACAATGACACATCTTTAGGCTCTTTTATCTGACTTTTACCAACCTCCTGTTTGGCTTTCTTTAGACTAATTTACCAAAATGTTGCTACTATCTGGTGCGTTATAGGCCACAACCATGTCTGCTAAGCCACACCTCTTCCCCTTTAAGCCACGCCCACTTGTTTACCTAGGCACAAAAAGTGTCTAAACCACTTAATAAATGTGACATATGGCAGGTGCGCCCCAATTCTGGCTCAATTTGAGTTTTAAATCTGTCGCATTGTCCTGTAATGAGACATATTATAGAGTTTATTATCTTCACAGGCGCTATAGGTTTATGACGTGGATACGGGTGAGTGAAATACTGTACATTTTATTTGCCAGCGTTCCGTCAATAAGTAAATTTCCAATTACAAATGCGACTTGGTAACAGAACATTTGCCTGTTGAATCCCCAATGTGTGCGATTGGCTCATCACTTGCAGTCTGGATGTCTTTGCCTTGAGCTTGTGAACTAACATGTCTTGTGTTCTTCTTCCCCCATCCTCTGTGTCCTTCTGTTTTTACCATAAATCTGCACTGATCACGAGGTCGTCTCCTCTCTTACTGGCTCCTTCTATGTGGTCTTGTGTTAACCTCCTCTATGTTTTCCGTTGTCCCCCCTCCATAACACGTCTGTGTGTCCTCTTAATTCACGTTATTCTTGCCGACGTCTCCGCTGTCGTTCCCGCTTCCACCTTTCACCTCCCCATCCTCCAGGTTTTACTGGGATCTAATCATGCTCCTCCTTATGGTGGCTAACTTGATTATCCTCCCTGTGGGAATCACATTCTTCAAGGATCAGAACACCCCCCCCTGGATTGTCTTCAACGTCCTGTCGGACACTCTCTTCTTGGCCGACCTGATCCTGAATTTCCGCACAGGGATTGTGGTTGAGGACAACACGGAGATTATTCTGGATCCTCACACTATTAAGATGAAGTATCTGAAGAGCTGGTTTCTGGTTGACTTCATTTCCTCCATTCCTGTGGACTATATCTTCCTCATTGTGGACTTGGAGACAAACGTTGACACAGAAGTATACAAGACGGCCCGGGCTCTGCGAATCGTCCGATTTACCAAAATTCTCAGCCTTTTGCGACTTCTGAGACTCTCTCGGCTCATCCGTTATATCCATCAATGGGAGGAGGTGAGGACGTGTCCCCTATACCTTATTGTGCCTGAGGGTGTAGGTACTGTTAGGATTTTAGTTCCTAATAGTCATCATTGTATTCTGAACGGCGCCTCTCTCCGTTCTCGGTCAGATCTTCCACATGACCTATGACCTGGCCAGTGCGGTGGTACGGATCTTCAATCTCATCGGGATGATGTTGCTTCTGTGTCACTGGGACGGCTGCCTCCAGTTCCTGGTGCCGATGCTGCAGGAATTCCCTGAAGACTGCTGGGTCAGCATTAACAAGATGGTGGTGAGTGATGCATCTGTTCCTCCTAATTACCAGCTACACACTGTCATATTAACAGTTAATGTGCCCCCCCCTCCCCCAAACAAGAGAGGAGAAATATGAGTCAGCCAAAAACAGCAATGGATTGGACTTGTCTCTCTCTTCTTGTAAGCCTATACTTGGGTAAGCGCCCACCTCTCGCCATCCATACCTCAGTGCGTTCCCAGCTATTTCAACACACAATGTTCTCAACAGTCTCTGACCCATCTCTGACTTCCACCAGAACCAAGGAAGCCTAAATAGAACACAAAATGCTAATGACTTCCAACACTCTATAATCCCATCTAGCCAGGTACATCTCGGGGTGTGCGCCTCCCATCCCCATATAATCTCCTCTATCCAGGTGGACATCCTACGCCCATCCCCATTTAATCCCTTCTATATCATCATTCCATCTCTTATATAATCCCCTCTATCCAAGTATATGCCAGGGTATTCTTCCTCCACTACTGTATAATCCCCTCTTTCTGGGTATATCCCAGGGTATGCTCCTCCCAACCCCTGTATATTTCTCTTTATCCAGGTATATCCTGGAAAATCCTACTCCAATTCCTGTATAATCCCCTCTATCTAGCTATATCCCAGGGCACTCTATTTCCATCCTTTATATTACCCACTCTATCCAGCTATATATTGGGACATCCTCAATCCATCCCCTGGATAATTCACTCTATCTAGGTATATTTTGGACATTCTCCTCCTATCTCCATATAATCTCCTCTATAAAGGTATATCTCAGGGTATCCTCATTCCATCCCCTCTATCCATGTATATCTCAGGGTATGCTCCTCCCATTCACTATATAATCCTCTCTCACCAGGTAAATCCCAGGGAATCCTCCTTTCAGATATTGAGAAATCGTCCTCCCATCCCCGTATAATCCCCTCTTTCCAGGTATATCCTGGGGAATGTTCTCCCCCTTTTTCCAAGTATATCCTAGGGTATCCTCCTTCCATCCACTATATAATCCCCTCTATCCAGGTATATTCCAGGGTATGTTCCTCTCAACCCCTGTATATGTCTCTTTATCCAGGTATATCCTGGGACATCCTACTCCTATTCCTGTATAATCCACTCTATCCAGGTATATCCCAAGGTACTCCCCTTCCATTCTTTATATTACCCCCTATATCCAGGTATATCCCGGGGTATTCTCCTTCCATCCTTTATATTATCCCCTCTCTCCAGGTATATCTTGCTACATCCTCCTTCCATCCCCGGATAATTCTTTCTATCCAGGTATATTTTGGGACATTCTCCTACCATCCCCATATAATTACCTCTATAGAGGTATATCTCAGGGTATCCTCATTCCAACCCCTTTATCCATGTATAACTCAAGGTATGCTCCTCCCATTTACTATATAATCCTCTCTCACCAGGTAAATCCCAGGGAATCAATCCTCCATTCATCCCTTATATAATCCTGTCTGTTACGGTATACTACCCTTGATACGCCAGCCTGGGTGCCCTAGATCTCACCCACAACCCCTGTCCCTGCCTACTTGCCTCCACTCCTGGCTAACCCCAGGGGGACAACTGGGTGGCAGTCCCTACTCTCACTAGGGACTGAAAAAGGGACGCTGGCGTACCTGGATGGAAAAGGTAGAATACCGACAGAAAAGGCAGATGTAAATAACCAACACGAACAATACTAAGCAGAACTGAGGCAGATGGAAAAACATGGCAGATAATAGCAAAGTATAGCAGACTAGATGACAGAAGCAGGAGACCAACAGAGGCAGACTAGCTAGCACACTGAGGGAAACCAATAACTGCCAGTGATTGCAAGCCTCTGCCCAACCTTTAAACCAAAGCCTGCGCCCAGGGGCAGAGAGAGGGAGACAGCAAAATCTCAATAGAACACAACAAAAGGGAGCTCGTGCATGGCAGCTGCATTCACTGGTGCGCGCATGCACGGCGCCCCCGGCAGCCGGACAAGCTGGGGGACATGGCCCGACCGCGGGACCCAGCACACTGCCTCCCCGGGAGGACCAGCAACCGCCGTATGGTAACACTGTCTATCCAGGTATATCCCAAATCATGCTCCTCCAAACCCTGCTTATTACTCCGCCCCTGCATATTCCTCTCTATCTAGATATATTCTAGAGTATCCTCATTCTATGCCCTATATAATTCCCTCTATCCAGGTATATCCCGGGGTTAGCTCCTTACAGCCCCTATATCATCCACTCTATCCAGGTATATCCTGGGGTATCCTCCTTCCATCCCCTGTACAATCCTCTCTATCCAGTTATGTCCCAGAGTATCCTCTATATAATCCCCTCTATCCAGGTATATCCCAGTGTATGCTATTCCCAACTCCTGTATATCGCTCTTTATCCAGGTACATCCTCCTCCTATCCCCATATAATCCCCTCTATCCAGGTATATCCTGGGACATCCTCCTACCATCCCTTTATAATCCCCTCTATTCAGGTATGTTCCAGGGTATGTTCCTACCATTCCCTATATAATCCTCTACATACAAGTATATATTGAGAAATCCCATCCCCGTATAAACCCCCTTTTTCCAAGTATATCCAAGGACATGCTCCTCGCATAGCCTGTATATTCCTCACTTTCCAGGTATATCCTTGGACATCCTATCCCCATCCTCGTATAAACCCTCTATCCAGGTATATCCTGGGGAATGCTCCTCCCCTCTATATAATCTCCTTAATCCATGTATGTCCTAGAGTATCCTCCTTCCATCCACTATAAAAAACCCTTGTATCAAGATATGTCCTGGGACATCCTACTGGCATCCCCCTGTAATCCCCTGTATCCAGGTATGTCTCAGGGTATTCTCCTTCGATCCCCTATATTTGCCTCTCTATTTGGTATATCCTGGGGTATGCATAGAATCATAGAATGGTAGAGTTAGAAGGGACCTCCAGGGTCATCTGGTCCAACCCCCTGCTCAATGCAGGATTCACTAAATCATCCCAGACAGATATTTGTCCAGCCTTTGTTTGAACACTTCCATTGAAGAACTCACCACCTCCTGTGGCCACCTGTTCCACACATTGATCACCCTCACAGTCAGAAAGTTTTTTCTAATATCTAATTTGTGTCTCCTCCCTTTCAGTTTCATCCCATTGCTTCTAGTCTTTCCTTGTGCAGATAAGAATAGTGCTGATCCCTCTGCACTGTGACAGTCCTTCAGATATTTGTAGAGAGATATTAAGTCTCCTCTCAGCCTTCTTTTTTGCAAGCTAAACATTCCCAGATCCTTTAACCATTCCTCATAGGACATGATTCACAGACCGCTCACCATCTTGGTAACTCTTCTCTAAACTTGCTCCAGTTTGTCTGTCTTTTTAAAAATGGGGTGCCCAGAACTGGACACAGTATTCCAGGTGAGGTTTGACTAAGGAAGAGTAGAGAGGGATAATTATCTCATGTGATCTAGACTCTATGCTTCTCTTAATACATCCCAGAATTGTGTTTGCCTTTTTGGCTGCTGCATCACATTGTTGACTCATGTTCAGTCTATGATCTATTAGTATACCCAAGTCTTTTTCACATATGCTGCTCAGCCCAATTCCTCCCATTCTGTATGTGCTTTTTTCATTTTTCTTGCCCAGATGTAGGACTTTGCATTTCTCCTTGTTAAATATCATTCTGTTAGTCGCCTCCTACTGTTCGAGCTTTTCTAGATTTTTTTGAATACTCTCTCTCTCTTCCCTAGTGTTAGCTATCCCTCCTAGCTTTCTGTCGTCGGCAAATTTGATCAGTTTCCTATCAATTACCTCCTCCAGATCATTTATAAAAATATTGACCAACACTGGGCCTCGGACATTTGGATGTGCAGCCATTTATGACCACTCTTTGAGTATGATCACTCAGCCAGTTGTGAATCCACCTAACAGTTGCCTTGTCAATCCCATATTTGGTCATTTTTTCGATATGTATGTATGAGATACTTTGTCAAATGCTTTACTAAAGTCACAATATACTATATCCACTGCATTTCCCTGATCAACCTAGTTGGTGATTCTGTCATAGAAGGAAATTAGATTCGTCTGGCATGACTTGTTTGTTACAAACACATGCTGGTTCTGGTTAATTACTCCATTTTTCTCCAAACCCCTCCATGCTCCTCCAAACCACTGTATATTCCTCTTTATGCAGGTATATCCTAGGATGACTTCCTCCCATATCCATATAATCCCCTCTATCCAGGTATATCTAAGGGTATGCTCCTCCCATCTCCCGTATATTCCTTTCTTTCCAGGTATATCCTGGGACATCATACTCCCACCCCATTTAATCCCCTCTATCCAGGTATATCCCAGGGAATGCTCTGCCCATCCGCTGTATAATCCCCTTTATTCAGGTGTGCCTAGGGTATCCTCCTTCCATCCCCTCAATCTAAGTATTTTCCTTTCTTTCCAGGTCTCTACTGGGACATCCTACTCCCATACCTGTATAAACCCTCTAGCCAGGTATATCCTGGGGAATGTTCATCCCAATCCCTGTATATTCCTCTCTTTCCAGGTATATCTTGTGAAATCCTACTCCCATCTCGTTTAATGCCGTCTATCCAGGTATATCCTTGGGACTGTTCCTCCCAACTGCTATATAATCCCTTTTATTCAGGCATATCCCAAGGTATGCTCCTCCTAACCCCTGTATATTCCTTTCTATCCAGGTTTATCCTGGGACAATTCCCGTATAACCCTCTATCCAAGTATATCCTAAGGAATGCTCCTCCCATCCCCTGCATAACCCTCTTAGTCCACGTATGTTAATCCTCTCTATCCAGGTGTTTCCCAGGGTATCCTCCTTCCATCCCTTATATATTCATCTGCATCCAGGTATATCCCAAGGTATGCTCCTCCCAACCTTTCTCCCTTCTAAATTCCTCTTTAGCCAGGTATATCCAGGGACAGCCTCCTCCCATCTCCATATAATCACCTCAATTCAGGTATATTCTGGGGAATGCTCCTCCCATCCCCTGTTTAATTCCCTTTATCCAGGTATATCCTAGTGTATCCTCCTTCCATCCCATCAATAATCCCCTTTATCTAAGTATATACTGAGGTATGCTGCTTCCATCCCCTGAATATTCCTCTCTTTCCAGGTATATCCCGGGACATCCTATTTCTATCCCCAAATAATCCCCTCCATCCAGGTATATCCCATATAATCGCTTCTATTCAGGTGTATCCCAGGGTACCCTCTTCTCATTCCCTTATAATCCCCTCTATTCAGGTATATCGCAGGGTATGCTCCTCTCAGTCCCTGCATTTATTTCTTTGTCCAGATATATCCTGGAACATCCTATTCTCATTCCCGTATAACCTTCCTACCCAGGTAAATTCTAGGGAAATGCTCTCTCCATCCCTGTATAACCCCCTTTAACCAAGTATGTCCTAGGGTATCCTCCTTCCATACACTATATAATCCCCTCTATACAGGCATGCCCTGGGACATCCTACTCCCATCCCTCTATAATCCTCTTTATCCGGGTATATGCCGGGTATGCTCCTCCCAACCCCTGTAGCTTCCACTTTATCCAGGTATATCCTCCTTCCATCCCCATAAAATCCCCGGTATTTAGGTATGTCCTGGGACATCCTACTCCCATCCTCCTATAATCTCCTCTATCCAGGTATATCCCGGGATATCCTGCTTCAACCCCCTATATATTCCTCTTTATCCAGGGTATGCTCCTCTCAACCCCTTTATATTCCTTTTTATCCAAGGACATCCTCCTCCCATCCCCATATACTCCCCTCTATCCAGGTATATCCCGGGGAATGCTCCTCCCTTCTGCTGTATAATCACCTTCATCCAGGTATGTCCTAGAGTATCTTCCTTCCAGTCTATATAATCCTCTCTATCCAGGCATATCCTTCTTCCATTCCCTATATAATCCTCTCTATCCGTGTATATTCTGGCGTATGCTCCTCTCATTCCCCATATAATCCTCTCTATCCAGGTATATCCTGGGGTATCATCCTTCCATTCCCTATACAATCCTCTCTATCCAGGTATATCCTGCGACATCCTTCTCCCATCCCCATATAATCCCCGCTATTCAGATATATTCTGGGGAATGCTCCTTTCACCACCTCTATAATCCCTTCTAGCCAGGTATGTCCTAGGGTATCCACCTTCCATTCCCTCTATAATCTGTTCTGTCCAGGTATATCTTCCTCTCACCCCCATATGAATATAGAAAGCACAGATTCCTGGGCTCCTGTCTGATGCCAGTCTTAGTATTACTGGCACGGAGGGTACTTCAGTCACTATCATCACAATTCCTCAAGTGCTTCCAGTATTTTTGAGGGTTTTGTAGCTCCGGTGCTCCTTGGGGGCGGGACTGAGTGTGCTCTACGAGTCCTTGGAGGATTGTCAGTCATATAGCTGTGGTCAGAGGTTTGCATGGTGCATTTTGTAGGGAACATCCAAATTCACTCTTGATAGTGTTGCTGGTTCTTAAAATAACAGTGCTGATGAGATCTTCATTTTGTCAGAGCCGTCATCTGCGGTGAGGACATATCCTTCTCATTATTACACTACCGCCTAGGCTTATTAGTCATAAGCAGATCCTGAGCCACTGATATTGTGTCACCCCCTTCTATCAGTCTATAGGATGCCTTGTGTTCCTGAGCTGCTTCCACTCACCATAATGCCATACTAGTGCCAGCTTTAGTATATAGGATCAGATCCGAAGCACCTCATACCCCGATTAATGACACAGAACACATTAAGTACACATGATATCTGTCTGCTGCACACACCATGTACCTGCAGACAATTAATGGATGCGTTTTTCAGCTGCCCTGAGGTTTTTTCCCATTACATGTCATGTAGGTATGGAGATCTCTTCTCTGCTTGCAAGTGTATTGTGTGCCCGAGCATGCCAACTGCACGCACCAGACTACCCAGCTGCTATAATATGTGTAGGAGCATGCTTATGCTATAGCTGTATGCATTGTATTGCGAGGCAGCTGATAAAGATAGCATGTTACATGTATGTTTCGGACAGCAATGCATGCTAATGCATGTAACATAGGAAGGGGAAATGTGTTCAATACATCAGTTCTGAAAAATTAAGACCTCCAAGAATATTGCATGTTTTCCCTCTTATTACACCTCATCCGATTACATATCCCTCCTTCAATCACATATCCCGTCCCTCATCCTGCCTCCTGTCTTTCATTCCCCCTCCTATCCTCCATCACTCTTCCCGTCCCTCATCTCGTCTCCTTTCAGTCATTGCTCCTCCTATCCCTTATTCCTCCTCCTGTCCCTCATTACTTCTCCTATCTGTCATTACTCAACCTACCCCTCATTCTGTCGCGTCATTAGTCCTGCTGTCCCTCATCCCACCTCCTGTCCCTTTTTGCTTCTCCTATCCATCATTACTAAACCTATCCCTCATCCCTCCTTCTGTCCCTTATTCCACTTCCTTTCAGTCATTACTCTTCCTGTCCCTTATTCTACCTCCTATCCCTCATCCGGTAGTATTAGTGTATCTTGACGCCACCAGGAACTCCGGGTGGAGTCAAGATTGGCTGCACAGCAGGCTGGAAAACTAGGTCCTGGAAGGGCACTAAAAAGCAGTGGTAACATTAAATGCAGGTGGCCATGGTGCAAACGGGCACACACTAATACGTTAATCTCTGCCGGCGGGCCTGTCAGTTCAGTGGCCTCAGCTCCCCCACTGACATTTTGGCCACTGCCGCGACTGTCAGCTCCGTACCCAGCGCTCTGCCGCAGGGACTGTGAGATGTCTGGCTCGTGCTTCACCACTGACAGCTGCCGGCCTGATCACTTCAGGTTGGTCACAGGGAAAGCGGGTTTTTTTGCGATTTCTCCCATCCCCCTGCCGTCCTGACCGCTCCGTCCTTTCCACCGGCGGTGTCTGTATTGGGCGGCGGCTGTGAGCTGTGTTTTGGGCGCCGACTGTCACTTCCGTGCCGGCCGGTGGGTCACAGCTCTGTTGCGCCCGACGCCTGTGAGCTCCATGCCGGCTGGCGCCTCGCCTCCGTCCTGCCCATGTGCCGCAAAAAGTGTGCACTGATAGGGGAATTACGGGCTCTGGGGCGCCGTGGGGGAAACTACATGCAGCTGTGGCTGGACCTCCGGCGGCCGATGTATCCCTTTTCTTTTCTTTCTTTAGTGGCCTTCCAGCACCTAGTGCCCAAGACGCTGTGCAGCCAATCAGCTCCAGGGGGCATGACCCCCCTGTCAATCTGGATTGGTGGCGTCAAGATACGCTAATACCCCCTCATCCATCCTTCTGTCCCGTCTTTACTCCTGCTGTCCCTCATCCCACCTCCTGTCTTATTCCTCCTCATTAGTTCTCCTATTCATCATTACTTGACCTATCCCTCCTTCTATCCTATCATTACTCCTACTGTCCCTGATCCCCCCTCCTGTCCCTTATTGCACTTCCTTTCAGTCATTACTTCTCCTGCTCCTTATCCTATCTACTGTCTCATCATTACACCTCCTGCCCCCCATCCTTCATCATGTCTCTCAGTCCTCCTCCCATCCCTTCTTCTATTCGTCATCCTGCCTAATATCAGTCAATATCAATCCTGTCCGCCATCTCACCTCCTGCCACTCATCCCTCCTCCTATCCTCCATTACCTTTCCCATTAGCTCACGTGCTCTGCCATTGCTCCTCTTATCCCTTATCCCTCCTCCTCCCCTCATTACTTCTATCCCTTATACCTCCTCCTCATTCTGCATACTATCAGTCAGTACTCCTCCTGTCCCTCATCCTTCCTTTTATCCCTCGTCCCTCATCCTTCCTCCTATCCCTCATCCCTCCTCCTGTCCTTCATCCTTCCTGCTATCCCTCATCCCTCCTCCTATCCCTCATCCTTTTCCTTTCGCCTATCCCTCATCTCTCCTCCCATCCCTCATTACTTCTATCCCTCATCCTTCCTCCTGTATGTCATTACTCAACCTATCCCTCATCTATCCTGGCCCATTATTACTCCTGCCGTCCCTCATCCCACCTCCTCTCCCTTATTCCTCTTCCTTTCAGTCATTCCTCACCTGTCTCTCATCCCTCCTTCTGCCCCTCGGTCCTCCTCCCATCTCTCATCCCTCCTCCTATCCTTCATTACCCTTCCTATCCTTCAGCCGGCCTGCTCTAAGTCTTTGCTCCCCCTATTCCCTCATTACTCCTCCATCTCTCAGCCCCCCTAGCCTCCATAACTCCTCCTGTCCCTCTTTACTCCTATCCCTCATCTCTCCTCCTGTCAATCATCCCCCTCCTGTCTTATTACTCCTCCTGTCCCCCATTATTTGTTTCACAAAACATTTATTGGTTTTATTTGAACCATCCTTCATGCTGCCGGTATTATTGTATCTTGACGCCACCGGAAGCTAAGAGTTTGACAGGAGGAACGCCCCTGTCACACCCCTAGCTCCCGATTGGCTCAAGAGGCGAAGGTCCTGGAAGGAGGTAAACTGCATGGGGAAGCGCCGTAGTAAGTCAGTGAGGAGGGCTCGGTGTCTGTTAGCCAGTGCTGACCTGCAGCGCTGTTACAGCAGCTAAGCGGCTGTCCTCCAGCCTCTCATCTGTCCTCCTCCTTCTGCTGTCTGTGGCCCGGTGGCTATAACGGTCACTCACCAGCTGCTGTTGGCTGCCCGCTCTCCTAATGCGGTGTGCGGGGGGCGCATGTCATAAAGTCTTGCCCTCCACTGCTGCCTCCCTGCTGTAGTGCTGCTGCGGGTGGACGGGTCGGAGCTGTGTACTGGTTGATGCCAACCAGGGGTAAGAAAAGGGAGGGGGGATAGCGCCTTTAGCGGCGCCGCCGGCAAAGCCGCTTCACGGCCCTGTGGCCTCCCTCAAGGGCACCCTGCTCTGCGCTGTAACACAGGGTGGGGTGCGTTATTCTGGCTTGCCAGCAGAGGGAGGGGGTTTCACCTGCGGCAATGCACGCCTCCTGCGGGGTCGGGAAGGAACGGAGGTGCAGCCCTCCCTGGATTGCAGCGGGGTGCCTTCTTCTGGCCGGCCGGCAGGGAGGGGGTTTTACCTGCTCCAATGCGTACCTTAGGAAGGAAGGGAGGTGTAGGCCTCCCTGGATTTCAGCTGCAGCATCAGTTTACTGGGCTTCCAGCACCTGTAGCACAGCCAGCTCTTTTAGCCAATCACGTTCAGGGGGCGTCATCTCCCTGTCAATCTTGACTCCACTAGTTCTTCCTGGTGGCCATGCTGCCTCCTGTCTCTCATCCTGCTTCTTGTCCCTTCTTTAGCCCTACCGTCTCTCAGCCTTCCTCCTAGCCTCCATTACTCCTCCTGTCCCTCATCCCGACTCTTTTCAGTCATTGTTCAAGGTGTTTCCTCCTGCCCCTTCCTACTTCTGCAGTCCATGGATCAGCTGATGACTGGTGAGCTCTTGGTAACGGCATGCTGGTGCATGTATCTCGGCTCACATGAGTCTTCAGCATGTTCAGCATCTGCCACCAGTAGAAGTCTGGTCAGTGCTGGTGTTTACTGTATGATGGTCACCTGGGATGCCTGACTCTCACAATGCACCTACAGAGGTCCTGACCTAGCCATTGTCCGATCCCATCATTTACTTCACATCTCTTCTTCAACAGAATGAGTCTTGGGGCAAGCAATACTCTCACGCCATCTTCAAGGCCATGAGTCATATGCTGTGCATTGGGTATGGTCAGCAGGCGCCAGAAGGGATGACCGATGTGTGGCTGACGATGCTCAGTATGATTGTGGGGGCTACATGTTATGCCATGTTTATTGGCCACGCCACGGCCCTCATCCAGTCCCTGGACTCTTCTCGCCGTCAGTACCAGGAGAAGGTAAGAGCTTCTGACATTTTTGCGGTGCGGCCGTGAGAGTCAGCAGCATGTCATCCATATTTTCTGTGTCCCACAGTATAAGCAGGTGGAGCAGTATATGTCCTTCCACAAGCTGCCCCCCGACACACGGCAGAGAATCCATGAGTATTATGAGCATCGCTACCAGGGCAAAATGTTCGATGAGGAGAACATCCTTGGAGAGCTCAGTGAACCCCTCCGAGAAGTAAGTGCATCACTACTACCCCCACCGCAGTATCCTTTGTGTTATTTCATGTTCTTCTTCACTTTTTAAGGAGATTGTGAACTTTAACTGCCGGAACCTTGTGGCCAATATGCCCCTCTTCGCCAACGCTGACCCCAATTTTGTGACTGCCATGCTGACCAAGCTTCGCTTTGAGGTCTTCCAGCCTGCTGATTACATCATCCGAGAGGGCACAGTGGGGAAGAAGATGTATTTCATCCAGCACGGAGTGGTCAGCATACTGACCCGTGGCAGCAAGGAGACCAAGCTCTCTGATGGATCTTACTTTGGAGGTGAGTCTCTTGTCAGAAGCCGCGGGCTTGCAATCAGTATCCGCACAAGTCTTGGAGGTCCTTTGAACACGCGTGTTATCTGCTGAAGGAGCTACTAACGTAATGAAGATTTTGGGGTATCACTTACCTTTGCATCGACCCTAAATGGCATGTAATGGGGCATTGTTAGGGAGAGTTTCATTGCCTCGTAATCCCTTCATTCTTCTTATAGACAGGGGTCGAGAAAGTCTTCACGCCCTCTCACTTTATTACATGTTATGTTGTTTCCCCATTATTTTGCACTCAGTACCCCATAATGACAAAGTAACAACAGAATGGCAGAAATTTTTGTACATTAAAAAAAAAATCAAAAACTTCCATTTTGCAGTGACCTAAGTATTCACACCCTTTGGTATGACACTTGTAGCTCTGGGGTCCTCACATTTCTCTTGACCATCTCCAAGATGTTTCTACATCTTGATTGGAGTCACCTGCGGTAAATTCGGCTGATTGGACATAAGACCCCCCCATCCCCCATCTATATAAAGTCTCACCGCTCACAATGCATATCAGAGTCAAAACCAAGCCATGAGAAGGAAAGAACTGCCTGTAGAGCCCAGAGACAAGATTGAGTGGAGGCTCAAATCTGGGGAAGCTGCATAAACATTTATGAGCTTCAAAGACCCTGTGTGCAGATGGGAAAAACTTCCAGAATGTCAACCATCACTGCAGCCTCCACCAATCTGGACTTTATGGCAGAACGGCCAGAAAGAAGCCTTCTCAGAAGGACACATGAAAGCCCCCCCGGAGTTACCAAAAAGACCATAAAGGACCCTCAGACTGCGAGAAACAAGATTATCTGCTCTGATGACACCAAGATGCGGCTCTATGACATCTAAGTATTCTGCCTGAAGGAAACCAGGCGCCGCTCATCACCTGCTCAATACCATCCCTACAGTGAAGCCTGGTGGTGGAGCATCATGCTGTGGGAGGGGAGACCGATCAGGGTGGATGGAAACCAGGCGCCCCTTATCATCCACCCAATACCATCCCTACAGTGAAGCCTGGTGGTGGAGCATCAGGCTGGGGGAAGGGAGACCCGTCAGGGTATAGGAAAGGAAGGGGCTGCTTACCATCCGCCCAATAACATCCTTACAGTAAAGCCTGGTGGTGGAGCATCATGCTGGGGAAGGGGAGACCGGTCAGGGTGGATGGAAACCAAGTGCCGATTATCATTTGCCCAATACCATCGTTACAGTTAAGCCTGGTAGTGGAGCATCATGTTGGGGGGAGGAGAGACTGGTCAGGATGGATGGAAACCAGGTGCCGCTCATCACCTGCGTAATACCATCGCTGTAGTGAAGGCTGGTAGTGGAGCATTATGCTGGGGAGGGGAGACGAGTCAGGGTGGATGGGAACCAGGCGCTGCTTATCATCTGTCCAATACAATCCTTACAGGGAAGCCTGGTGGTGGAGCATCTTGCTGGTGGTGGGAAGACCAGTCAGGGTGGATGGAAACAGGCGCCGCTCATCACCTGCCCAATACCATCCCTACAGTGACATCTGGTGGTAGAGCATCATGCTGGGGGAGGGGAGACTGGTCAGGGTAGAGGGTAACCAGGCGCCGCTCATCACCTGCCTAATACCATTCCTACAGTGAAGCCTGGTGGTGGAGCATCATGCTGGGGGGAAAGGAGACCAGTCAGGGTGGATGGAAACCAGGCGCTGCTTATCCTCTGCCCAATAGCATTCCAAGAGGGAACCCTAGTGGTGGAGAATCATGCTTGGGAGGGGGGACTGGTCAGGGTGGCTGGAAACCAGGTGCCGCTTATCATCTGCCCAAAATTATCTTTACAGTGAAGCGTGGTGGTGGAGCATCATGCTGGGGATGGGAAGACCGGTCAGGGTGGATGGAAACAAGGGCCACTTATTATCTGCCCAATACCATCCCTACAGTGAAGCCTGGTGGTGAAGAATCATGCTGGGGAGGGGAAACCGGTCAGGGTGGATGGAAACCAGGTGCCGCTTATCATCTGCCCAATACCATCCTTACAGTGAAACCTGGTGGAGGAGAATCATGCTGGGGAGGGGAGACTGGTCAGGGTGGCTCGAAAGCAGGTGCCGCTTATCATTTGCCCCAAACCATCTTTACAGTGAAGCCTGTTGGTGAAGCATCATGCTGGGGATAGGTAGACCAGTCAGGGTAGATGGAAACAGGCGCCACACATCACCAACCCAATACCATCCCTACAGTGACACCTGGTGGTGGAGCATAATGCTGGGGAAGGGGAGACAAGTCAGGGTAGAGGGTAGCCAGGCACCACTCATCACCGGCCAAATACTATCCCTTACAGTGAAGCCTGAAGGTGGAGCATCATGCTGGGGGAGACTGATCAGGGTGGATGGAAACTAGGTGCCGCTTATCATCTGCCTAATACTATCCTTACAGTGAAGCCTGTTGGTAGAGAATCATGCTGGGAAGGAGAGAGTAGTCAGGGTGGATGGAAACCAGGTGCCGCTTATCATCTGCCCAATACCATCCTTGCAGTGAAGCCTGGTGGTGGAGCATCATGATGGGGGAGGGGAGACTGGTCAGGATAGAGGGAAACTAGGCGCCGCTTATCATCTGCCCAATACCATTCCTACATTGAAGCCTGGTGGTTGAGCATCATGCTGGGGAGGGGGGGATCAGTGAGGGTGGATGGAAACTAGTTGCCACTCATTACCGGTTCAATACCATCCCTACAGTGAAGCCTGGCAGTGGAGCATCATGCTGGAAAGGGAAAACCGGTCAGGGTGAATGGAAACCAGGTGCCGCTCATCACCTGCCTAATACCATTCCTACAGTGAAGCCTGGTGGTGGAGCATCATGCTGGGGAAGGGGAAGTCAGTTCAGGTAGAGGGAAACCAGACACCACTCATCACCTGAGCAATACCATCCCTACAGTGAAGCCTGAAGGTTGAGCATCATGCTGGGAGAGAAGAGACCGGTCAGGGAGGATGGAAAGCTCAATGGAGCAAAGTACAGAGATAATAAAAACCAGAGTGCAAAGGACCTCAGACTGGGCAGAAGAATCCCCTACCACCAAGACCACAACCCTAAGACCCCAGCCAAGATAACACAGGAGTGGGGACAACTCTGTGAATGTATTTGAGTGGCCCGGCCAGAGCCCTGAACGCAGTGTGATATCTCTGAGGAGACCTGACAATGGCTGTCCACAGACGGACCCCATCCAACCTGACAGAGGGCAGAAAATCCCCAAATCCAGGGGTGCAAACCTTCATAGAATCATGGAATGGTATAGTTGAAAGCGACTTCCAGGGTCATCTGATCCAACCCCCTGCTCAGTGCAGTATTTACTAAATCATCCCAGACAGATATTTGTCCAGCCTTTGTTTGAACACTTCCATTGAAGCAGAACTCACCACCTCCTGTGGTAACGTGTTCCACTCATTGATCACCCTCACTGTCAGAAAGTTTTTTCTAATATCTAATCAGTGTCTCCTCCCTTTCAGTTTCATCCCATTGCTTCTAGTCTTTCCTTCTGCAAATGAGAATAGGGCTGATCCCTCTGCACTGTGACAGCCCTTCAGATATTTGTAGACAGCTATTAAATCTCCTCTCAGCCTTCCTTTTTGCAAGCTAAACATTCCCAGATAATTTAACCGTTCCTCACAGGACATGATTTGCAGACCGCTCACCATCTTGGTAACTCTTCTCTGAACTTGCTCCAGTTTGTCTATGTCCTTTTTAAAGTGGGGTGCCCAGAAATGGGGACAGTATTCTAGATGAGGTCTGACTAAGGAAGAGTAGAGGGGGATAATTACCTCACGTGTTCTAGACTCTATGCTTCTCTTAATACATCCCAGAATTGTGTTTGCCTCTTTGGCTGCTGCATCACATTGTTGGCTCATGTTCAGTCTATGATCTATTAGTATACCCTAGTATTTTCCACATGTGCTTCTAAGCCCAATTCCTCCCCTTCTGTATGTGCTTTTTTCATTTTTGCTGCCCAGATGTAGGACTTTGTATTTCTCCTTGTTAAATACCATACTGTAAGTCGCCGTCGACTGTTTAAACTTTTCTAGGTCTTTTTGAATACTCTCCCTCTTTTCCCTAGTGTTAGCTATCCCTCCTAGCTTTGTGTCGTTGGCAAATTTCATCAGTTTCCCATCAATTCCCTCCTCCAGATCATCATCCTGATGGCTGGAATCACTGCCAACGGGGCTTCACCTAAGTGCTGAGTACAGGGTGTGAGTACAGGGTGTGAGTACGGGGTGTGAGTACAGGGTGTGAATAATATGTAACTGGAGAACGGGAGGTTTTCATTTAAAAAAAATGTGCGAAGATTTCTCCCGTTCTGATGTCACCTTGTCATTATGGGGGACTGGGTGCCGAATGATGGGGACACAAGGACACAACATAAAAAAATGTAACAAAGCGAGAGGGTCTGAGGACTTTCCATAAAGAACGCTAAGTTTCCAGTGTAGAATTGGATGAAGAGAAGACCTAAAAATGTGTCTGGAAGGTTCTTTTTGCACTGCTGTCAGAGGCCAGACATGGAGCCTTCATCCGCAGATTTGACAAACGGAATAGTGCCATGTGCAGTGCTGTGCTTCACATGAAACTGATGGCAGCCATGACAGCTACCATTAGAAGTTAACGGGATCCATCGTGCGATAGATCCTGCAGAGTTGTGGCTTCTGTTATATGGCGATCGTTCAGTATGGTGTGTGATCTAGCCTATTCGAGCCCTGTAGCAGCCGCACCTCCCGCTGTCCATCGCCTCTCCTGCCTCTGTTCATACATTGCTGCTTTGCCTTGCAGAGATCTGCCTGCTGACTCGTGGACGCCGGACGGCCAGTGTACGTGCCGACACTTACTGCCGCCTCTACTCCCTGTCTGTGGACAACTTCAATGAAGTCCTGGAGGAGTATCCGATGATGCGCCGAGCGTTTGAGACGGTCGCGATGGACCGGCTGGACAGGATAGGTGGGTACAGAGAGGACGAGTGGAGGGTGGTCTCCGTTCTGTTATCTCCTTGCAGCACTTCACTGGGACCGTGGCGTGAATTTATATAGGGGGTGTTAAGAACTGCGTCTCTTAAGAAATGTGATGCATGTGGAAGCGCATGCCTGTCTGGCGGTCCCTGTACCAGCTGCAAGATCCTGCAGAGATTTGTGCCTAAATTTAGTGCTTTTTTCCTGATAAATATGGAGTAAAACAACAGAACAATAAAAATGGGGTAAACAGATGAATAAACGTGTCTATCATCCTCAACGCTCCCCCGCAGTTCTTATCCCTACTGATAACTCATCAATCCTCCTTGCTTATCAGTCCTATATCTCTTCTTATTGGTCCTCACTCATCATACCTCATTTGTCATGAGAATGCACTACTCATCAATCCACACCCCTCACCAGTCCTCATCCCACATCAGTCCTCACTCACTCATCACCAGTCATCATCCCACATCAGTCCTCAGTAACTCATCACCAGTCTTTACTCTCCACGTCATTCTTCGGTCACTTGTCACCAGTCCTCACTCTCCACATTAGTCCTCGGTCATTAGTCATCAGTCCTGACTCTCCACATCAATCCTCTCTGATCCTCCCTCTCCACATCAGTCTTCGATCAATTGTCACCAGTCCAAACTCTCCACTTTAGTGCTTGGTCACTCGTCACCCATTCTTATTCTCCACCTCAGCCCTCGGTCACTCGTCACCAGCCCTAACTCTCCACGTAAGTCCTCGGTCACTCGTCACTAGTCTTCCCTCTCTATGTTAGTCCTTGGTCACTCGTCACCTGTCCTTACTCTCCATTTCAGTCCTCAGTAATTCATCACCAGACCTTATTTTCCACATCAATCCTCGGTCACCGATCCTCCCTCTCCACATCAGTCTTCGATCAATCGTCACCAGTACTTACTCTGCACGCCAGTCCTCGGTCAATCGTCACCAGTTCTTACTCTCCACGTCAGTCCTCGTTCACTCATCCCCAGTTCTTAAGCTCCATGTCAGTCCTTGGTCACTCGTCACCAGTCCTTACTCTCCATGTCAGTCCTCGGTCACTCGTCACCAGTCCTTACTCTCCACGTCAGTCCTCGGTCACTCATCACCATTTCTTACTCTCCACGTCAGTCCTCAGTCACTTGTTACCAGTCCTGACTCTCCACGTCAGTCCTCGGACACTCGTCACCAGTTCTTGCTCTCCACGTCAGTCCTCGGTCATTCGTCACCAGTCCTGAATCTCCACGTCAGTTCTTGGTCACTCGTCACCAGTCCTCCCTCACCATGTCAGTCCTCAGTCACATGTCACCAGTCCTGACTCTCTACATCAGTTCTTGGTCACTCGTCCCCAGTTCTTACTCTCCACATCAGTTCTTGGTCACTCATCACCATTCTTCCCTCTACATGTCAGCCCTTGGTCACTTGTCACCAGTTCTTATTCTCCATGTCAATCCTCAGTAACTCGTCACTATTCTTCCTTTTCCATGTTAGTCCTTGGACAATCATCACCAGTCCTAACTATCCACATCAGTCCTCGGTCACCAGTTTTTACTCTCCATGTCAATCCTCGGTCACTTGTCACTAGTCTTCCCTCTTCATGTTAGTCCTCGGTCACTCGTCACCAGTCCTTACTCTCCACATCAGTACTTGGTCATTCATCACCAGTCCTCTCTCTCCATGTCAGTTCTTGATCACTCGTCCCCAGTTCTTACTCTCCACATCAGTTCTTGGTCACTCGTCACCAGTCCTCCCTCTCCATGTCAGTCCTCAGTAACTTGTCATCAATTCTTATTCTCCATGTCAATCCTTGATAACTCATTACTAGTCTTCCTTCTCCATGTTAGTCCTTGGTCAATTATCACCAATCCTTACTCTCCACGTCAGTCCTTGGTAACTCGTCACCAGTCCTCACACTCCACGTCAATACTTACACCCATCTTCTGGGAAATAATTGTATTAATCTCCTTGTGACTCTTATGTCGCCCCTTTCCCCAACCTGTAGCCTCGTAGATCTGGATCATACAGCTGCTTTATCCGTCAGCTCCCACAGCCTGCGTGTTGGTTTCCTCTGTCCTAGGCTGCCCCATTTTCAGTCCCTGATGCTCTTTGTCTTGCACCTTTCCCTAGCTCATTCCCATCTAGCCCTAGCATCATCTTCCTTTCCTTGTGTCCATCTTCCCCTCAGGTAAGAAGAACTCCATCTTACTACGTAAACGTGCGGAGAACAGCAGCGGATCAGTGAATAATGACATCATCCAGCAGATTGTGAAGCATGATCAAGACACGGCCCATAACATCCAGGACCTGCAGTCCCTGGGGACCATGAGGGACTCTGCGCACAATAGGACTCTCATCTGGGAGCCCTTGGTTCATGCCCCTTTACAGACTGCAGCAGCCACGACCAACGTGGCCATCGCACTCACACATCAGCAGAACCTTCAGACTCACGTCTTCCTACCACCATCCGCTTTACCCGAGACTGCATATGCCAGCCGTCAGGCAAGAAGGTCCCACCCCAATATTGGGGGCTCTCAACCCTCCTCTGTGAGTTCTTCTTCTGGGGCACAGTCTCACTTGCAGACACCAGTTGGCATTTCTCCTTCTTCTCCATGTGGTGTCCTGAAGCCAAGTGTTGCGGTGCCTCCTGCTCGCTTGTGCCAAATTCAGAGAATGGACTCTCCTGTTCTTGCAAAACCACTTATGGCCTCACAAGTGCAACTGTCCCGATCTCGTGGAACGTCTGCATCTACTTCTGTTCTGCAGCAATCGGCTGGACCTGCGAGCTCTCATACGATTGTGGGGCCACTTTGTGGGAGGACTCTGCACTATAGTCTGTCCAGAGCAACTGGTTCCCATATCTCTCTACTAATGCAGCAAGCAGCCAGCTCCCCGCAGCAACTTGTCAAACACAGGAGCATACAAGGACTTCCCATTGGGAGACTGTCACAGGACCTCCGACTCCTTTCAGCTTCTCAGCCCTCGCTACCCAACAAGGTGTCTCAGCAGCAGGACAGTGCGTCATCTTCATCAATCTCACCAGGAGCGCTGAGCAATAAATCCTCCCCGTCGGTATCCGTGCTGCTCCCCAAACCATCTCCACCGCCATCTTCTCCTGCTCAGCCGGTGCCTTCCTTGTCTGCATCTTCAGTTGCTCCACAGTCACCAGCTTCGGCTCGACAGACATCACGGAAGGGATCTGTAGCCTTCAGTCCTGATGTGGATGGTGCGAAACCAAAACTCCCATCTAATATGTGAAGGCTTCAGCCCCAAAACAAACATGAAAGCCTAAACTGTGCAGGAGTCCAACATGAAGTAACATCCTGTCTGCGGTCCATACAACAGCCATGAATGATGCTGAACACAGGGTCCATACAAGCCCTGGACCAGGTCGCCATGTATATCCGCCATTTGCCCTGTCCCAGGGTGCTGATAGCTTTGGCCCCAGAGTCCCCGACACAAGCCATTATGGGGGACAGACGTCATTAGTGGGGTTGCTTATGCCTTACACACAACATAGCTTTATCATGAAGGAATGAGGAGCTTGGTGGAGGAGGCGTGCAGACCCTTATCTCCTCCGGGTTTGTGGGAGGACTATGTGAGGCTGGTGCAGTCCCCGTGTGAGGCATATAGACATGTATTGGGGGCAGGGCAGAGGTTCTCGGAGAACGTGCTGGATAGCAATCCACCATTAGACTGGTGAACTTGTCTTACGGATGGAGCTGCACTGAGCAACAATAATAAATCTATTACACAATACGAATGGTCGTCTCCACCAACTTCCATTATTTCTTCCCTTGTAGAATAATTCCTTGACATCGGGCAGGTAAGTGATGCTAGGCCAGAAAAAAAACTCTTGTGTGACGAGGAAATAGGTGGACAGGTTACCAGCAGCATCCTTATGTACATTGCCAGACGGCAGACCGCTCCGAATTAGGCAGTTGAACCGCTGATAGTCATTCAATCTATTGACATTAAAAGGGTATTCCGGGACAGACTAAGGGCTCCTGCACACTTGCGTTTTTCGTGTGCGTTTTTTTTCACGCGATTGTCAAGGGGACTTTCTAATGTTAAAAACGCATTGCACAAAAATTGCAAAGCACCAAGTGGCGTTGGGTTTTTAACATTAGAAAGGCCGCCTGCAGACGGCCGGGTCGGGTTCAGCTGTGAGAATTCTTGCAGCGGGACTCAACCCAAGCCCCTGCAGGGACTAGTGCGGCGCTCCCCTCTCCCGCGGCTCTACCTCTGTGATGTGCCGGCTGCTGGCCCGCACAGAAATAGAGCATGCCACGATTTGTTTTCCGGCAGTCTGCATAGGATTGCGTATTGTAACGCAATCCTATAGAGCCGGGCAGTGGCGGAAATTCTGCGGGAAATTTCCGCCTGTGTGCAGGGGGCCAAAGACCCCTTGGCAATCGTGTGAAAAAAACGCGGGGGCCCTAACAGTTTAAAATCTAATATACAGTGGATTTAAAAAGTCTACACACCCCTGTTAACGTCATGTTAAAAAAATCCAACAAAGATGAATCATTTCAGATTTCTCTCCATGTGACCCGTTATCTGCAGAATTGTGTTGGAAAAGAAACTGAAATCTTTGAGGGTGGAAAAATAAAGCCCAAACAGCTAAAATAATGTGTTTGCAGAAGTTTTCACATCCTCTTATATTTGGCGATGGGGTTGTATTCAGGATTAGCCAATCACATGTCACCTCCTGATAGATAGTAGTCAGCACTCCGCTGCCGTTATTTACAGGGATTCCGATTTCCCCTCATATAAAGTTCAGCTCTTCTAGGAGGATTTTCCTGACATTTTCTTAGTTGGTCGGTAAAGATCTTACAAGACATCAAAAGGGGTCTGATTGTTGGAGGGTGTCAGTCAGGAGAAGGGGGGCAAAATATCTCCAAGGCATGACATATACCATGGGGCACAGGGGAGACCGTCAGTAAGAAGGGGACCACAACATGTCCAAGGCATTACATATACCTTGGGGCACAGGGGAGACCGTCAGCAAGAAGGGGACCACAACATGTCCAAGGCATTACATATACCTTGGGGCACAGGGGAGACCATCAGCAAGAAGGGGACCACAACATGTCCAATGCATTACATATACCGTGGGGCACAGGGGAGACCGTCAGCAAGAAGGGGACCACAACATGTCCAAGGCATTACATATACCATGGGGCACAGGGGAGACCGTCAGCAAGAAGGGGACCACAACATGTCCAAGGCATGACATATACCATGGGGCACAGGGGAGACCGTCAGCAAGAAGGGGATCACAACATGTCCAAGGCATTACATATACTTTGGGGCCCAGGGGAGATGGTCAGCAAGAAGGGGACCACAACATGTCCAAGGCATTACATATACCTTGGGGCACAGGAAAGACCGTCAGCAAGAAGGGGACCAAAACCTGTCCAATGGATTACATATACCGTGGGGCACAGAGGAGACTGTCAGCAAGAAGGGGACCACAACATGTCCAAGGCATGACATATACTGTGGGGCACAGGGGAGACCGTCAGCAAGAAGGGGACAACAACATGTCCAAGGCATGACATATACTGTGGGGCACAGGGGAGACCGTCAGCAAGAAGGGGACCAAAACATGTCCAATGCATTACATATACTGTGGGGCACAGGGGAGACCGTCAGCAAGAAGGGGACCACAACATGTCCAAGGCATTACATATACCATGGGGCACATGGGAGACCATCAGCAAGAAGGGGACCACAACATGTCCAAAGCATTACATATACCGTGGGGCACAGGGGAGACTATCAGCAAGAAGGGGATTAATGGCCAAACAGTGACATCACCAAAAACTGGATGGCCCTCAGAAATTGGTGAAAAGACCAGAAAAGAACTGGTCCAGGAGGCTGACAGCAACATTTAACCCCTTAGTGAAGGATCCAAATTTTGGAAATCTGATGTGTGTCCCTTCAACAAGAATAACTCCATAAAGGTTTTTCATATCCAATTGATTCTGACATTGCTTTTTCGTCACATATTGTACTTCATTTCAGTACCAATAGAATTTGTGTATATTCATTAAAAGTGCCAAAATTGGGAAAATTTTGAAAAAAATTATTATTTTTTCACCTTTTTTAATTGCAATATCTCAAATATGTGCAAACATACTGCACACATTTTTGATAAGATATATATATTTCCATCTGTTCACTTTATTTTGGACGCACATTTGAAAAACTTTCATTTTTTAACCATTTAGGAGTTGTACAAATTTAACATTACTTACCATTTTGAGGAACACTTTGTTTTCCTGCACCAAGCCAAGATGGCAAAGGCTCATAGGTGTCAGGAGGTTAGATACCCCCATAAATGACCCCATTTTAAAGACTACACCCCTTAATGTATTCACTGAGTGGGGTCATGAGTATTTTTACCCCACGGTTTCTTTTTCAGGAATTTATGCAATTAATGCAATGTGTATTTTTGCAAATCTGTAATTTAAAAGGAGGTTTTTTTTTTCTATAGTGCACATTTTGATAATTAGACCCCTGAATGAATTCATCTAGGGGTGCACTACGTATTTTTACCCCACAGTATTTGAATGAATCTAAGCAAAGTAGTAGGAAAAAATTATGATTTTTTTTGACAACTGTGGTCATATTAAAAACAGTTTTTTTTGTACAGCACACATAGGAATGAAGACCTTCACCCTAAAATGAATACCCCTGTTTGTCCCGTGTTCAGAAACATATCCATTGTGGCCCTAATCTACTTACAGGACACATTGCAAGGCCTATAAAGGAAGGAGCACCTGTTGGATTTCAGGGTACAACTGAATAAATTCCAGGCCCCATTGCTCCCCCTCTGCGCCCTTTTGGAATTCCCTAAATCTTAGATAAAAGTAATAATGTAAACTGTGTGGTATCTCTGAAGACAGGGGTAATTATGGAGGCCTGGTTGGGATGAGCACATGGGGCAACAAAACCAGGTATCCCCCCTCCTCTCATGCTTTTTTGGGGGGTATTTCTTGACCCCAGCGGCAGGGATGGGGTGTAAAAAGTGGCGCTCTGTGAGTCTCCGTAAGCTTGCTGCGGTGTGGTGGTCTCACACAGAAGGCGCTCAACAAGCTGCTCCTGGAACTGCAGGAAGGCGATCGTTCCAGGGGCTTCTTGTAAATTACGGATTACAGGTAGCGGTCTGAATAACGCCGGGCTCACGCAGCTGTAGGTGGAATCCGCTTGTGGAGGCCCGCAGCGGATCCCTGGCCGTGGCCCTGCGTACGGCCATTCATGTACTGCGCATAACTGCCTACTCACACAGGCGGTCATGCGCAGTACACAGTTTGTTCATATTTCCTGCTCCGCCGCTTAGCGATGACGCGGGTACCCGCAGCCCGTATACAATGCAGTTGCGTATGGACTGCGGGTATATCCGTGACCGTGGAGCACAATGGGCAATATGTTGCGGATATCCGTGGTAAAATAGAACCTGCTGCTTTCTGTTTTCTGTGAGGGGATTACGCAATTCCAACCTGCTAAAGTGAGCTCAATTATGTAATCCAATGCATTTGATTGATCTGCGTATTACTGCAGATCAAACGCATGTGGAATCTGTAATTTCTATTCAGTCGTGCGAGACTGACCTTAGGTAGATCGCTACCTTTTTATCATGTGACAGGGGACCGCTCATTGAGGTCACTGTTCACTGCCCCAGGCTCTCAGCGACCTTTGGTAGCCTGGAGTAAGGAGATTTTTAATTTCCCCGGCTCCTGCGCATGTGTCTGGCACTTTGCCAATGGGCGTATGCGCAGAATTCGGGTAAGGTCCACGGAGGAGGATCGCGTCGGAGTTCAAATACAGAGGTCTCTGATAAATAGTTTGATCTCCTCTCACCGATCGCATCAGTAAGGGGAGATGAAACAAACTTTTTTTTAAACTTTTATGTGATCGCCATTATCCATTGGATAACGGCGATCACGTGACTAGGCACCGCAGCCGTGGCCCACCATGACATCTCCAGGCTCTTGGCTACCTTTGGTAACCAGGAGCAGGGAGATTGTAAACTTCCTGGGTAGAGATGAGCGAGCATACTCGCTAAGGGCAATTGCTCGAGCGAGCATTGCCCTTAGCGAGCACCTGCCCACTCGGCAGTCAGCAGGGGGGAGTGAGGGGGGGGAGGGAGAGAGAGATCTCCCCTCCATTCCTCCCCGCTCTCCTCCGCAGCTCCCTGCCCGCCGTCGGCACCCGAACCTTTTCTCTCAGGTACTCGCTAAGGCCAATGCTCGCTCGAGCAATTGCCCTTAGCGAGTATGCTCACTCATCACTATTCCTGGGCAAACCTTGACTTTTGCGCATGTGTCTGCCATTTTGCTGACGGGCGCATGTGCCGAAGCCGGGGTTAGATCTGCGGATAAAGATCCCATTGAGGGACAAATCTGGGGACCTTAGTTATGTAATTTCCTCTACTCTTATGGATACGATCTGTAAGGGGAGATGAAACTTTAACTTTGTAAACTTTTTATTTTTACTTTTTTTAACTTTCCACGTGGCTTTAATCCTCAGGGTATGCACGTTTTTACATCCCTGAGGATTAAAGCCCACTTAGCTAGGACGTAAAAAGGCAATGGAGCCGTCACCAAGGGGTTAAAGGAGCTGCAGGAGTATCTGATAAGTTCTGGTTGTGCAGTCATATGACAACCATCTCCAGTGTTCTTCATATGTTTGGGCTATGGGGTAGGGGGACAAGACGGAAGCCTCTTCTAAGCCAAGCCTGACATTGACGTAAGCAGACCTCCAAATCAAGTAGATCACAGTTTTGGAATGGCCCAACCAGAGCCCAGACCTGTACCCCATTGAAGATTTGTGGCTGACCTGAAGAGGGCGCTACACACGAGATGTCCTCATAATCTGACAGATTTGGAATTTCTGGAAGGAAGAGTGGGCAAAGATTGCCAAGTCAAGATGTGCCATGCTGATAGACACCGACCCAAAAAGACTGAATGCTGTCATAAAGTTAGAGGGTGCAGAAACAAAGTGTTAGTTTTAGGTTGCGTATATTTAGGCAACCGCATTATTTTAGTTTTTTTTTTCTTTTCATTTTTCTACTCTGAATGATTTCAGTTTATTTTTCATTGGAATTGCACAGATAATGGGTCACATGGAGAGTGGAAATACATTTGAAATAGTAAATGATTCATTCTTGTAGGATTTGGACATTGGAACAGGGGTGTGTAGACTTTTTATATTAACTGCATATTTTCAGAGTAAGTCATTCTGTAATAAGGTCACTGTATCCGATCTAGCTACTATCTTCATTTTCTATGTCACGTGACCCTCTCCCAGAAAAATACCCGCACTTCTTCTGACATCTTGTTTGCATTTGCTACTTCCTCCCCTGTCCAAAGCCTCCAACATCCTGTGAGCAGTGCATGATGAGAGGTTGGGTGGGGGTGGGGGGGGGGGTGGAAGCCTTGTGCTGTATTGCTCCTGTGCGTATATATTGTATTTCAGTAGCGGTTCCAGCGACCTCATTGGTTGTTGGGTACACACACCCCCTTTGGAGATCTGCATGAGTACTACTTCACGAGACTCGCAGGGGGTTAGGTTTAGGGTTGGGGGTTAGGGGTTAGGTTTAGTTGGCGACCCTTCTACGGCCGTGCTGCTGCTTATTTAACGGGCCGCCCACTCGTGCAGATCTCCAAAGGGGGGGATGTGTACCCAACAACCAATCAGGTCGCTGGAATTGCTCACCGCTACTGAAGTGCGGCTGAAATACAAAATATGCCTCCTGTGCCACTCAGAGTGCTGGAAGGTCCGGTCTGTTGGCTTCAGACGCTTTCTCTGGTGTTCTCAGTGAGATGGAGGTTGGTGCTGGTAAGTTGTAGGACCTCAAGCTGTGGGCGGAGCTACAGCGCTGGCCAGTAAACAAGCTCCGTGCATGCTGGGAGTTGTAGGTAACAGTCTGTTGCTGTGTTGACTGCAAAAGCGATGAATGTAAATAAGTGACAAATCGACGGCTGCACGGGACGAAAGAGAAGGTCCAGAGCAGCAGATAAAAGGTGCAGGTTGCTGCTACTTAGCGCTCTACCTCCTCGGTTTCAACATTTTCAGAATTTCCATTTTGTGCCCAGGAAACCCCTTTAAAACTTCCCACTAAGTGTCTCACCTTCCTTCTCAGCGAGTGGCAACAATGACTACTTCACTATCATCTTCCAGACAGGTGTCTGAGGCCAGCCGTTTGGGGAAGTAGTCAAGGACAAACATGGTCTCCGGTCTGATCATTTCACTCCTTCTGGGGTACCTTGTGGCCCTTTTACACAGGCCGAGATTCTCATGATTCTCGTTTGCCCGAGCGGATGAGCTGGCGACGTCATCACCGACTTGTCCGTGCTCGTTGAGAATGGTGCAGTCCTGGCGCACGTAACGGTCAGGTTTCATATTCTTATGAACGATCAGGGTTTAAACTGCACGAAAAGCGCACGAGCCGGCGCGGGTTTTTATGCTGGCTGAACCCGAACGACGAGCGAGGAGAACCTGGGGGAGGCGTGGCGGAGCGGGGGGTAGCAACGGGGAACAGGGGGGAGCCCTCTCTCTCTCCCTCTCCCCCCCACTCCCCGCTGCAACCCCCCACTCACCCACGGCGCCCACCGAATCTTATCGCCCGAGTACGGAAGTACTCGAAAATTGAGGCACTCGGGCGAAAAAGGGGCGTGGCTGAGAACGCTTGCTCATCTCTAATAATTATCTATCAGTTTAGTTTGTTTGAACAACTTTCTGAATGATAATCGTTCCGTCTAAAAGGGACAATATTCAGGTGTAGTACACAATAGCCTTCACCCAAATTCCCCTGCATCTCATGTTACTTACAGGACCACTCACATTTTTAATCCCTGCCCCCTCACCTAATCATCACACTCTGGAGGTCTCCTCTGAATATTGCAGTCACTTCCCTGCAATGCAGCCCCTGTCTGATACTTATCAGGTACCATCATGATGGCGAGATATCTCTCCGCTTTCTCTTCCTCTTTGCTGGTCTAGGAATCCCATGATGCATCAGCACAGTATCACATGGCCAGTTAGAGACTGTACCATCTCTCCCTGTTGGGAGGGCAGTCTGATTGTCATTACTTTCTATATAAGCTACAGACCATAACTATAGAGTCCGGATAGACTGTCATCTCCTTCATTATAACTGTGTGACAGGAGCTGTGTGATCATCAGGTGATAGAAGGTTCCCCACACCTCCCTGAAAAGCCTGTTTAGTACGGTCCATGTAGTTCCCTCATACAGGAAGTTCTGTTGACTCCTGGAGAGACATTTAATTTGCAGGTGGTCACCATGAGATCCCATGGCCACCTAAAGAGGAGTTCAGGAATAACTAACCAGATAATACTGTCTGATATATATTGAGGGGCTAGCTACATCATGAATGGGAAAAAAATGTTACTGGAGTGGCCCTTTAAATTTCACTTGTCTGCCGATTTAGAGTCTGGGAGTTCAGCATGTTGTGATCTGATTCATAATAGCCTGTGCAAGAGCACCTATTTACCATATATGTGCACCACATCCGGCAGCTTCCTCACTGGATCCATCCTTCACCACACACATTTTATATAGTTACATACAGACATGAGAAGAACTAAGTACACCCTCTTTGAATTCTATGTTTTTACATATCGGGACATAAAACACATCTGGTCCTTAGGTAGATACAACCTTAGATGAACAATAACACCTGACGAATTACACGGGGTTATTATTTATTTACCAAAAACTAGTACAAAATGCAGAAGCAGAGTGTGAAAACTTAAAGGAGCACTAACTTTTCAGACTTCTGCTCATCTACTAGAGACGGTGTAATGCAGCATGGGAAGTCAGGGCAAGGAAGTTAAGACAGGGAACTACTAGCAGAATGCTAGGCTTCCTATATCCCCTCTTCCTGACAGTGGATTGCAAACGGTAGAAAAATGGGTAAGAGCACCTGAAAATCAGAACTTACAGACATGAAACATGGCGCAAACAGTAGCAAATGAGCGGGTAAGGGGAACTTGGTGTAGTGTAAAACATTTGTTGAAAACTCAGGTATGCTCTAACTACACCCCATGAATCAATTATTTTCTGTATGACTATATCATCTCTCACATCGCTCTGGAAGAATTTTCACCTGCTCTTCTTTACAACATTGCTTCAGTTCATTGAGGTTTGTGTGCAGTTGGTTATGCACAGCTCTCTTAAGGACCTGCCACAGAATGTAAATTGGGTTGAGGTCTGGACTTTGACTGGGCCATAGTATCCAAACATCTCCACCTTGGTTTAATCTGCCCGTAGGACATTGTTCCAGAAGCCTTGAGGTTTGTTCAGATGCAATTTTGCAAACTTCAGCCGTGCATCCATGTTCTCTTTCTCCAAGCAACCCTTCAGCACTTTCTTAACAAATGCCTGAATGCTCCAGACAAGCAAAGTAACAAAACTTCTGTTTTTTTTTATAGAGGTGATCACACTAGCTGAGGATAGATTAATCAAGGGCACTTGATGAGCCGCACCTGGCTGCAATTTACTGTCTTAATTCCTATGGAAGCAGTAAGGGTGCGCTTAATTTTTCACATACTGCTTCTGCATTTTGGCCTAGTTTTCATTAAATAATGACACAGTTCAATTTGTCATGTGTTTGTCATCTAGGGTTGTATTTAACTAATTTTAAGACCTTTTAAGGACCAGATTTTTTTTATTATGTCCTGATACGTATAACCATAGAATTCAAAGAGGGTGTTCTTAGTTCTTAGTCCATCACATGTGGCACTTAGAGAATTAACTACTGCTCAAACACAATGTTCAGTTGGTTGTATAAAATGTAAACGGAGAAGGTGTCCTGCAAACCTTAAAATCGCACCCCCTCCAGTGTCCACCTATTCCTGAGCTGGACCAGCTCTACCCCAATACTATTAGCAATAGTCATTTGCTCTCATCTAGACACCCATTCCTTTCCGAAATTACAATGTATGAGAAGCACCTACAGGACACACTACATTACATCTCCTGCAGAGAAGTTTCTGAGAGGATGCTGTTGTCCCCAGTGTGAGCTCGGTCCAGGTACAACTGAGCATTATGTACTCACTATAAGGCATAGTATCCCCTTATGTCCTATGGGAGTAGGGGGTGTTGTCGGCCTTTTAGCATTCGGTACATAGAATGGGATGTTACACGTGACGAATAGACTGGTGTTGTGCATGAATCCATCATCTTGTCTCCCTCGTTAGGGGTCATGATGAGACAACCATGGTTCCAGTCACCGTGTGAGTAGTAAAACTGCAGCGCAGTCTGACAGTTGTCTGATGATGTTGTATAGAGTGTCAGCTCTTGTGCTCCCAGTCACGGTGTTCCTTCCTCCACAGCTGGAGAGGTGTCAGGCTTTCGGATTAGGGTCATTGAGGACAAAGTAATTGTGCCCCTGGTCAGTTCTGTCCTGGACGGTAAAACTCGAGCTGCTGATCTATAATGTGCACAGCTGCTGGGGTAGTGGATTACCCCTTAATCTGTGCTGAGCACCAGGGTGCCACCTTCACAGCTGGTTGCAGGCTGATGTGAAGAGATTAGAAGAGGTCACCCTGCCAGGACTAAGGTTACTCATGGACTGCGAGTAATGAGCAATGTACTTATCATGCAGAATCAAATCTTCTCTCCCCACCTCTCCTCCGCCTCATTCGTTTATCACCCCTTAAACCCATTTCAAACACAGACCAGATGGTATGTAAATTCATTTAGGGCTCCCCGCACCTCCCAGCTGCTCAATCTCCCCCTTATTCATCACTGCTCCTGTTAACTTCCCTACCTCCTTCCTCAAGGCTCCAGCCTTCTACCAGCCCTGTTTTCCTCGCTGCCCCTGCCTCATGCTCCCTTCCTTTTCTCACTGCTCCTGCCTTGTTCTCCCTTTCTCCCCTCCTTTTCTTACTGCCCCTGCCTCATTCTTTCTTCCTTTCCTCACTGCTCCTGTTTTGTTCTCCCTTTCTCACTGCTCCTGCCCCTTTCTCCCCTCCTTTTCTAACTGCTCCTGCCCCATACTCCCGTCCTTTTCTAACTGCTCCTGCCCCATACTTCCCTCCTTTTCTAACTGCTGCTGCCCCATACTCCCCTCCTTTTCTAACTGCTCCTGCCCCATTCTCCCCTCTTTTTTTCACTGCTCCTGCCCCATTCTGTCCTCCTTTTCTCACTGCTCCTGTCCCTTCCTCCCCTCATTTTCTCACTGCTCTTGGTTTGTTCCCTCATTCTCCCCTCCTTTTGTCACTGCTCCTGCCCCTTTCTTCCCTCGTTTCTCACTGCTCCTGCCCCATTCGTTTATCACCCCTTAAACCCATTTCAAACACAGACCAGATGGTATGTAAATTCATTTAGGGCTCCCCGCACCTCCCAGCTGCTGCCTCAATCTCCCCATTATTCATCGCTGCTCCTGTTAACTTCCCTACCTCCTTCCTCAAGGCTCCAGCCTCCTACCAGCCCTTTTTTCCTGACTGCCCCAGCCTCATTCTTTCTTCCTTTTCTCACTGCTCCTGCTTTGTTCTTCCTTTCTCACTGCTCCTGCATCTTTCCCCCCTCCTTTTCTCACTGCTCCTGCCCCATACTCCCCTCCTTTTCTCATTGCTCCTGCCCCATTCTCCCCTCCTTTTCTAACTGCTCCTGCCCCATTCTCCCCTCCTTTTCTAACTGCTCCTGCCCCATTCTCCCCTCCTTTTCTAACTGCTCCTGCCCCATTCTCCCCTCCTTTTCTCACTGCTCCTGCCTCTTTCTCCCCTCATTTTCTCACTGCTCCTGCCTCAGTTTTCCCTCCTTTCCTCACTGCTCCTGGCTTGTTCTCCCTTTCTCCCCTCCTTTTCTCACTGCTCCTGCCCCATTTTCCCTTATTTTCTCACTGCTCCAGCCCCATTCTCCCCTCCTTTTCTCACTGCTTCTGCCTTGTTCTCCCTTTTTTTTCTTACTGCTTCTGCCCCATTCTCCCCTCCTTTTTCCTCACTGCTCCTGCCTTGTTCTCCCTTTATCCCCTCCTTTTCTTACTGCTCCTGCCTCATTCTCCCCACCTTTCCTCACTGCTCCTGCCTCATTCTTCCCCCATTCCTCAGTGCTCCTGCCTTGTTCTTCTTTTCTCCCCTTCTTTTCTCATTGCTCCTATCCCATTCTCCCCTCCTTTTCTCACTGCTCCTGCCCCATTCTTCCCTCCTTTTCTCACTGCTCCTGACCCAGTCTCCCCTCCTTTTCTCACTGCTCCTGCCCCTTCCTCCCCTTATTTTCTCACTGCTACTGGCTTGTTCTCCCTTTTTACCCTCCTTTTCTCACTGCTTCTGCCATATTCTCCCCTCCTTTTCTCACTGCTCCTGCCCCATTCTCTCCTCCTTTTCTCACTGCACTTGCCCCATTCTCCCCTCCTTTCCTCACTGCTTCTGCCCCTTTCTCCCCTCCTTTTTTCACTGCTCCTGCCTCATTCCCCCCTCCTTTCCTCACTGCACCTGCCTTGTTGTTCTTTTCTCCCCTTCTTTTCTCACTGCTCCTGCCCCATTCTCCCCTCCTTTTCTCACTGCTCCTGCCCCATTCTCCCCTCCTTTTCTCACTGCTCCTGCCCCTTCCTCCCCTTTTTTTTCACTGTTCCTGGCTTGTTCTCCCATTCTCCCCTCCTTTTGTCACGGCTCCTGCCCCATTCACCACTCATTTTCTCACTGCTCCTGCCCCATTCTACCCTCATTTTGTAACTGCTCCTGCCCCATTCTCCCCTCGTTTCTCACTGCTCCTGCCTCATTCTCCCCTCCTTTCCTCACTGCTCCTGCCTCATTCTCCCCTCCTTTTCTCACTGCTTCTGCCCCATTCTCCCCCCCCTTTCCTCACTGCTCCTGCCTTGTTCTCCCTTTATCCCCTCCTTTTCTTACTGCTCCTGCCTCATTCTCCCCACCTTTCCTCACTGCTCCTGCCTCATTCTTCCCCCATTCCTCACTGCTCCTGCCTTGTTCTTCTTTTCTCCCCTTCTTTTCTCATTGCTCCTATCCCATTCTCCCCTCCTTTTCTCACTGCTCCTGCCCCATTCTCCCCTCCTTTTCTCACTGCTCCTGCCCCATTCTTCCCTCCTTTTCTCACTGCTCCTGACCCAGTCTCCCCTCCTTTTCTCACTGCTCCTGCCCCTTCCTCCCCTTATTTTCTCACTGCTACTGGCTTGTTCTCCCCTCCTTTCCTCACTGCACCTGCCTTGTTGTTCTTTTCTCCCCTTCTTTTCTCACTGCTCCTACCCCATTCTCCCCTCCTTTTCTCACTGCTCCTGCCCCATTCTCCCCCATTCCTCACTGCTCCTGCCTTGTTCTTCTTTTCTCCCCTTCTTTTCTCATTGCTCCTATCCCATTCTCCCCTCCTTTTCTCACTGCTTCTGCCATATTCTTCCCTCCTTTTCTCACTGCTCCTGCCCCATTCTCTCCTCCTTTTCTCACTGCTCCTGCCCCATTCTCCCCCATTCCTCACTGCTCCTGCCTTGTTCTTCTTTTCTCCCCTTCTTTTCTCATTGCTCCTATCCCATTCTCCCCTCCTTTTCTCACTGCTTCTGCCATATTCTTCCCTCCTTTTCTCACTGCTCCTGCTCCATTCTCTCCTCCTTTTCTCACTGCACTTGCCCCATTCTCCCGTCCTTTCCTCACTGCTTCTGCCCCTTTCTCCCCTCCTTTTTTCACTGCTCCCGCCTCATTCCCCCCTCCTTTCCTCACTGCACCTGCCTTGTTGTTCTTTTCTCCCCTTCTTTTCTCACTGCTCCTACCCTATTCTCCCCTCCTTTTCTCACTGCTCCTGCCCCATTCTCCCCTCCTTTTCTCACTGCTCCTGCCCCTTCCTCCCCTTTTTTTTCACTGTTCCTGGCTTGTTCTCCCATTCTCCCCTCCTTTTGTCACGGCTCCTGCCCCATTCACCGCTCATTTTCTCACTGCTCCTGCCCCATTCTACCCTCATTTTGTAACTGCTCCTGCCCCATTCTCCCCTCGTTTCTCACTGCTCCTGCCTCATTCTCCCCTCCTTTCCTCACTGCTCCTGCCTCATTCTCCCCTCCTTTTCTCACTGCTCCTGCCCCATCATCCCCTCCTTTTCTCACTGCTCCTACCCCATTCTCCCCTCCTTTTCTCACTGCTCCTGCCCCTTCCTCCCCTTATTTTCTCACTGCTCCTGGCTTGTTCTCCCATTCTCTCCTCCTTTTGTCACTGCTCATGCCCCATTCTTTGCTCATTTTCTCACTGCTCCTGCCTCATTCCCCTCTGCTTTCCTCACTGCTCCTGCCTCATTCTGTCCTCCTTTTCTCAGTGCTCCTGCCTTGTTCTTCTTTGCTCCTCTTCCTTTCTCATTGCTCCTGCCCCATTCTCCCCTCCTTTTTTAAATGCTCCTGCCCCATTCTCCCCTCCTTTTCTCACTGCTCCTGCCCCTTCCTCCCCTTATTTTCTCACTGTTCCTGGCTTGTTCTCCCATTCTCCCCTCCTTTTGTCACTGCTCCTGCCCCATTTACCGCTCATTTTCTCACTGCTCCTGCCCCATTCTACCCTCATTTTTTCACTGCTCCTGCTCCATTCTCCCCTCGTTTCTCACTGCTCCTGCCTCATTCTCCCCTCCTTTCCTCACTGCTCCTGCCTCATTCTCCCCTGCTTTCCTCATTGCTCCTGCCTTGTTCTTCCTTTCTCCCCTTTTTTTCTCAATGGTCCCACCCCATTCTCCCCTCCTTTTCTCACTGCTCCTGCCCCATTCTCCCCTCTTTTTCTCACTGCTCCTGCCCCATCCCATTCTCCCCTCCTTTTCTCACTGCTCCTGCCCCATTCTCCCCTCCTTTTCTCACTGCTCCTGCCCCATTCTCCCCTCCTTTTCTCACTGCTTCCACCCCATTCTCCCCTCCTTTTCTCACTGCTCCTGCCCCATTCTCCCCTCCTTTTCTCACTGCTCCTGCCCCATTCTCCCCTCCTTTTCTCACTGCTCCTGCTACATTCTCCCCTCCTTTTCTCACTGCTCCTGCCCTATTCTCCCCTCCATTTCTCACTGCCCCTGCCCCATTCTCCCCTCCATCTCTCACTGCTCCTGCCCCATTCTCCCCTCCTTTTCTCACTGCTCCTGCCCCATTCTCCCCTTCTTTTCTCACTGCTCCTGCCCCATTCTCCCCTTCTTTTCTCACTGCTCCTGCCCCATTCTCCCCTTCTTTTCTCACTGCTCCTGCCTGATTCT
This sequence comes from Eleutherodactylus coqui, assembly GCF_035609145.1. Lineage (NCBI taxonomy): Eukaryota > Metazoa > Chordata > Amphibia > Anura > Eleutherodactylidae > Eleutherodactylus > Eleutherodactylus coqui. The sequence goes on along the minus strand of NC_089842.1, from coordinate 222,268,613 downwards.
CCCCTCCTTTTCTCACTGCTCCTGCCCCATTTTCCCTTCTTTTCTCACTGCTCCTGCCCCATTCTCCTCTTCTTTTCTCACTGGTCCTGCCTCATTCTCCCCTCCTTTTCTCACTGCTCCTGTCTCATTCTCCCCTCCTTTCCTCACTGCTCCTGCCTGGTTCTTACTTTCTCCCCTTCTTTTCTTGCTGCTCCTACCCCATTCTCCCATCCTTTTCTCACTGCTCCTGCCTCATTCTCCCCTCCTTTCCTCACTGCTCCTGTCTCATTCTCCCCTTCTTTCCTTACTGCTCCTGCCTCATTTCCCCCTCCTTTCCTCACTGCTCCTGCCTTGGTCTTCCTTTCTCCCCTTCTTTTCTTACTGCTCCTGCCCCATTCTCCCCTCCTTTTCTAACTGCTCCTGTCCCATTCTCCCCTCCTTTTGTCACTGCTCCTGCCACACTCTTCCCTCATTTTGTCACTGCTCATGCCTCATTCTCCCCTCCTTTTCTCACTGCTCCTGCCTTGTTCTCCCATTCTCCCCTCCTTTTGTCACTGCTCCTGCCCCATTCTCTGCTCATTTTCTCACTGCTCCTGCCCCATTCTCCCCTCGTTTCTCACTGCTCCTGCCCCATTTCCACTTTTGTGCCTCACTGCTCCTGCCTCATCCCGTCCCTCTGTTGTAGAGACAATTACCAGCCATTAATCCAGCATATAATAAATCTTTTCAGTAAAGCCACAATGATTAGTTGCTGTTAAGCCGTCTTAGTGCAGAGATGTTGGGAGCTGAGAATACATGAAAACATTTTGTAATGAGATTTTATAGTTTTGTCGCACTCTAGCTGCCGTCTGGAGGAATTCATTGAGCCCTGTGTAACTGGACTACAGCAGTCACTTCATAGTGAGTATTGGAAAGGTCTCAAACTTGGGTAGATCTGTACAGGTTGTTAGGTGACCGCATCCTCCATTATACCCGGACTTCCAGCAGTCCTACTGAACCCAACCTAAACATCAAGAGGAGGACAGGATGACCAGGACACAAGAAAGTCATAGGAATGTTTAATGTGAAATGTAGGATGAGTGGGCTCCAGCGTGAACACTGCCGGTGGCGGCACACTCTCTAAGAAACTCTCTCCACCTTCATGATATTGGTATAGCCTGAACCTGGCCTCCAGCCCGTCAGAATAATGACAATGTCATCCTTGTGCAGGAATCCTCGCACCTTCCCTGGAAGATAATGTGCACATTGACAAGGGATGAGTGGCAACACCCGCGCCGCAGTGCCCATCGTTACACCACTGTTATTATATGCAAGTGAGAGCTGGTACAATGCCTCTCCAGCGCCCCTAATTGGAAGGCAGCTTCATTATAACTTAATGTCTGACCTTGTAACAGGCCTATAAGATGACTGAGGATATAAGCCAAACCAGAATCTTCTCCAGAAGGAAGAGACCCCCTATGTGCAGACAGCTGTTTTGGGGTTATTACCCCTCCTCTTTGTACAGTAGGGTCCTGGCTGGTGGAGGAAAAGGCCTGTGATGTGGGTCAGGATGGTTCTACTTCTAGAGAAGACTCTAGCTCAGCATATATCCTTAGACCCAATGTCCACGGGCAGGTTTTAATTTATGGAATTTGCACGGGTCACCCACGTGGAAGATCTGCAATTCAAAGTGCCCACGTGGAAGATCTGCAATTCGAAGTGCCCATAGGGAAGCATTGGCATCCACGACTGAATTTAGGCATGCAGATTTGATTTGCAGACCATTTGGTGCAAATCACAGCATGCTCTGTTTCAGTGCAGAATCCGTGCGGATGGGCTCAATAGAAGTCAATGGGTGCGGACGATCCGCAGTGCATCTGCAAATACAATTGTGGATGCACTGCGGATTTGAAGGTTAAAATCAGTTAGGGAGGTAAGGAAAAAACTGGGAGGTGGGCTTGTAGATTTTTGCTCCATGGATGATCTGCCGTGCATCCGCGTACATCCACACGGGGAAAAAAAAAAGCATCTGCCATCGCTGGCAAGCATTAAAAAAAATAATTTCCGCACTGGCATGCAGGTCTTCCGCTATGGCAATCCACACGTGCCATGGACATGAGGCCTATGTCATGTTACAAGGTGGGACATTGACTTATAGGGAAGCTGCCTTCCAGTAGGTGGCGCTGCAGAGGCATTGTGCCATCTCCCATTTTGCATACCTGATTTCCCAGGGAGCACTGCATTACCTGCAAGTTTTCTCAGGTTAACTTGGTGCTCTCTACAAGGAAAAACAGACCCCCTCTTGACTGTGTATCACAGTTCTTTGTACGTGAGACTCAGTATGGTCCTATAGACTATATAGTTCTTGTCAATGCAAGTTGCCCCTCCCGCACTGACATATACAAGAGTGCGTCCATATAGAAACCGCTAAAGTCCTGTCTTTACCTCCTGACACTCTAGTTCATCATGGTTCTACCTCCTCTCAAGTTAGCACACCCCCAACTAAGACCTGTCCTCCTTGCCGTAACACATCATGTCTGGCTAAAGCGAAGATTCTTACCAATTGCAATTCCAAACTGCACCCTCCGGTCTACGTCATCTGCCCAGACCTCCAGTTGGGACTCTCGGTACAAGACTGGAAACACCCCACGGTTGAGGTGGGCCTGACGTGCTACCTGCTGGTTCCGTGTCACTGCTATGATGGGTGCACGAGGACGGTAACGAGAGAGGAGCTGAGCAGACCTGCGAGGACAGACCGGCAAGAGAACGTCAGCTTAAAACAGATGGCGGCAGTTACAAAGTGAAGAGGACGGGAGGTGAATGATAATACAGAAGAAAAGTCCGCACCTGCCCGAGGTGGTGAGAACAATGATGGCCCCAGCACAACATTTAAAGGACGCCTCCACTGCCCCGATGGCCGTCACCTCTGTGGGGTCCTGAGTCAGAGGCGTCACTCTGCGCAGCTCCTCAAACAGCTGCTGGTTATAGATGGCAGATTCTGCTTCTCGGGCAATCTGCAGAGAGAGCACCCCAAATGTAAGCACAGCAAAAGTATAGTACCCCCCCCAATATAAGGGAAGGATACTGGGATGTTCCCAGCAAGTGTAAACTACAGAATAAGGGGGGCTTCCCACCCCTCCAACTATAGGGAAGTGTTCACTCTCCTCCTTTAACTATAGGCTAAATACACCGACCACCTGATGTGGGGCAGATAGTCCACTCCTGCCTCCTCACCGCGTGCTGCATGTGCACGGCCTCCACAGCGTACAGGCCCTTGGCCGTTTCTCCAGATAACATGATGCAGTCGGCTCCGTCCAGCACAGCGTTGGCCACATCACTGCTCTCCGCGCGGGTGGGCCGGGGCTTCTTAATCATACTCTCCAGCATCTGTGAGAAGAAGGGCAGACACATGTAAACACAATGCCCACGCTGTACTGGGCACAGAAGACATAGGGGTTCCTGAGATAACGTGGGAGACCGTTACATGGTGGAGGGTAGATTAAATGCAGATACATAGCTCGGACAAAAAATGGGAGGGTAAGTCTGGAGCACTCAGGTGGCAATGACTATAATACGGGATGTGGAGGTGTAGAGCACTCAGGTGGCAGTACTGACCAAGTGAGGTAATGTACAGGAGTGGAGAACTCAGGTGGCAGTACTGACCACATCAGGTAATGTACAGGTGTGGAGCACTCAGGTGGCAGTACTGATCACATCAGGTAATGTACAGGTGTGGAGCACTCAGGTGGCAGTACTGACCACATCCGGTAATGTACAGTTCTGGAGCACTCAGGTGGCAGTACTGACCACATCAGGCAATGTACAGGTGTGGAGCACTCAGGTGGCAGTACTGATCACATCAGGTAATGTACAGGTGTGGAGCACTCAGGTGGCAGTACTGATCACATCAGGTAATGTACAGTTCTGGAGCACTCAGGTGGCAGTACTGATCACATCAGGTAATGTACAGGTGTGGAACACTCAGGTGGCAGTACTGACCACATCAGGTAATGTACAAGTGTGGAGCACTCAGGTGGCAGTACTGACCACATCAGGTAATGTACAGGTGTGGAGTACTCAGGTGGCAGTACTGACCACATCAGGTAATGTATAAGTCTGGAGAACTCAGATGGCAGTACTGACGACATCAGGGGATGTACAGGTGTGAAGAACTCAGGTGGAAGTACTGACCACATCAGGTAATGTATAAGTCTGGAGAACTCAGGTGGCAGTACTGACGACATCAGGGGATGTACAGGTGTGAAGAACTCAGGTGGAAGTACTGATCACATCAGGTAATGTACAGTTCTGGAGCACTCAGGTGGCAGTACTGATCACATCAGGTAATGTACAGGTGTGGAACACTCAGGTGGCAGTACTGACCACATCAGGTAATGTACAAGTGTGGAGCACTCAGGTGGCAGTACTGACCACATCAGGTAATGTACAGGTGTGGAGTACTCAGGTGGCAGTACTGACCACATCAGGTAATGTATAAGTCTGGAGAACTCAGATGGCAGTACTGACGACATCAGGGGATGTACAGGTGTGAAGAACTCAGGTGGCAGTACTGACCACATCAGGGAATGTACAGGTGAGGAGAACTCAGATGGCAGTACTGACCACATCAGGGGATTTACAGGTGTGGAGAACTCAGTTGGCAGTGCTGACCACATTAGGGGACTTCATATGACGACAGGCATAGGGGAGGGAGCCGACTAGCGGCAGCACATTAAAGGGATTTTTCGGCACAAAAAATGTCATGTTAGTTAAAGCACTTTTGCTTCTTATGTTGGATATCACATAAATAGTGATGAACTATTCTCAGACTTCATCATTATCAGACCGAAGGGGTGTTAACATTTTGCAGTGTTGGTGCCTGGTATCATAGCGCAATCCGATATACACTATGTTGACAAAAGTATTGTCCCCCCACGAATCTTGTGCTGTGTGAGAATTAGGTATAAAGGAGAGGATCATGCAGGAGATCCCAGTACAGAAACCATCAGGTGTAGAGCTGACAACAGGGTCTGGCAGGGGGATGTCACCAGGTGTAGAGCTGACAACGGGGTCTGGCAGGGGGATGTCACCAGGTGTAGAGCTGACAACGGGGTCTGGCAGGGGGATGTCACCAGGTGTAGAGCTGACAACGGGGTCTGGCAGGGGGATGTCACCAGGTGTAGAGCTGACAACAGGGTCTGGCAGGGGGATGTCACCAGGTGTAGAGCTGACAACGGGGTCAGGTGGGGTTGGATGTCACCAGCCAATCAGTATGGGACATCACAGTGCTAAACGTGTTGTCACTAGATACTTCATTAGTATTTACGTCCCAGATCGCCTCTTTAAATGGGATGAAACTAGTTAAGGACACAGATATTCTGGAACTTTATGTGGAGCAGCAGCTGCTAAAGCATAAGAGAGTACAAAAAGAGACGATACATGGTGAGGCCTATGTAGTGTCATCCCCAGTAGACACAGGGACTCACCTGGGTCGCGCAGATGACTGGCTTCCCCGCACGGTTGCATTTTCCAATCATCATCTTCTGGGCCAGAAACACTTTCTCTGCTGGAATCTCAATGCCCAGATCACCACGAGCCACCATGATCCCGTCACTGGCCTCCAAAATCTCATCAAACCTTCAGGCGAAAGACAGGATGGTGAGCACTATACACAAGCATGGGCCGACTGCTGAAGCGGGGGCAGACACTTACCTCCTCACGCCCTCATGGTTCTCTATCTTGCTGATGATCTTGATATGACACCCCTTCTGGCCCAACTCCTTGCGGATGGCCATTACATCCTGCGCCTTGCGTATGAACGAAGCAAACACCATGTCTACCCCCTGATCGATGCCGAATTTAAGGTCCAAGCGATCTCGTTCAGATAAGGCAGGAAGATCCACCTCCGCTCCGGGAAGGTTCACCCCCTTCCTACTGCACAGGTTACCCCCATTCTCCACCTCAGCAAGACAGTAGTCTGGACCTGTCCAAGACAGATGCACCTTAACAGTTACGCTGTGACCTTCCTGGTGTCCCATATATCCATCTCACCCAAGTACAACTACACACAAAATCTTCCACCTAGGTCCCTGTAAACGTCCCACGTGGCAATCAAGAAAACGAAACTGCTTTCCTTCATAAGTGACTGACCCCCAATATTAGGGATCCCCAGAGACTCACCAATCTCCCTGACCAGCAGCGATATAAGACCATCATCCACGAAGATCCTGCCACCAACCTTCACCACCTTACAGATGTTCTTATAGTCCACCCACAGGGTCTTCTGGTCACACTTGTCCTCATATGACTGGTCAGTGGTCACCTTCACGACAGTGCCCTTCACCAGCTCCACCTCCGCGTTCTCCCCCTGCCAGATAAAAGTTGCACGTGACCCAGGATATGATACGACTACGTCATCAGGTAAGTACCCATCCCTACATACTGCTCTAATAATGCCAGTGCGGATCTCGGGTCCCTTGGTGTCCAGGGCAATAGCGACAGGCCGGTAGAACATGGGATTGGCAGCAAAGCTCTCCGTGGCTTCTCGCACATTTTTGATAGAGCCTGCGTGATACTGGAGGGAGAAGACACAGTTAGGAAGGGTATGGTGGTTACTAGAGTACAGGGAAAGGGGGCACTCACCTCGTGGGTCCCATGAGAAAAGTTTAGGCGGGCGATGTTCATTCCAGCTTTTATCATCTCTTTCAGCATTTCCACAGAGCGGGAGGCCGGGCCTGGAACAAAGAATGGTGAGAATGACAGGCGCAAACTGCCAGGTGGCTGAGAATTCCCTTATACTTGCTGTAGGGGCAACTACATAATGAGATACTGCATCAATATGCCAGAGGGCAGGGGCAGCCACTAGATACTGCATCAATATGCCAGAGGGCGGGGGCAGTCACTAGATACTGCATCAATATGCCAGAAGACGGGGGCAGTCACTAGATACTGCATTAATATGCCAGAGGGCAGGGGGCAGTCACTAGCTACTGCAGCAATATGCCAGAGGGCGGAGGCAGTCACCAGCTACTGCAGCAATATGCCAGAGGGCGGGGGCAGTCACTAGCTACTGCAGCAATATGCAGAGGGCGGAGGCAGTCACTAGTTACTACATCAATATGCAGAGGGCAGGGGCAGTCACTAGATACTGCATCAATATGCTAGAGGGCGGGGGCATCAATATGCCAGAGGGCAGAGACAGTCACTAGCTACTGCATCAATATGCTAGAGGGTGGAGGCATCAATATGCCAGAGGGCAGGGGCAGTCACTAGCTACTGCAGCAATATGCAGAAGGCGGGGGCAGTCACTAGCTACTGCATCAATATGCCAGAGGGCAGGGGCAGTCACTAGCTACTACATCAATATGCAGAAGGCGGGGGCAGTCACTAGCTACTGCATCAATATGCCAGAGGGCAGGGGCAGTCACTAGATACTGCATCAATATGCCAGAAGACGGGGGCAGTCACTAGATACTGCATCAATATGCCAGAGGACGGGGGCAGTCACTAGCTACTGCAGCAATGTGCCAGAGGGCGGGAGCAGTCACTAGCTACTGCATCAATATGCCAGAGGGCAGGGACAGTCACTAGCTACTGCATCAATATGCCAGAGGGCAGGGGCAGTCACTAGCTACTGCATCAATATGCCAGAGGGCAGGGGCAGTCACTAGCTACTGCAGCAATATGCTAGAGGGCGGAGGCAGTCACTAGATCCTGAAGCAATGTGCCATAGGACGGGTGCAGCCACTAGCTAGTGCAGCAATATGCTAGAGGGCGGGGCGAGTCACTAGATAGAGAAGCTTTAGGTGGGCGGGGCCTGTTTCAAGATAAAGTAGCATTATACTGGGGTGGGAGGGATAGTAACCAGGTAAATTATTCTGAGGAGGAGGGAAATGACTGTTACCGATGGTGCAGATGATGCTGGTATTTCTGGCAGTCAGCGGCTCCGAGTCGATGTCCAGCAGACACAGATGCTCCAGGAAGGTGTCCGCCATGGAGGCACTTAGCTGCTGCTTTTGGAAAAAGGCTGTACCGAGATCCTGTGTCAACTGTGCCATATTGTCCGAGAGACGCCTGCGGCTGACTGATATGTAAAGAAAGAGACGTCACCATCCACAGACGAGGGGGAGCGCAGTATTGACTTCGCCATCTACAGACAAAGGGGAGCGCGGTATAGACGTCGCCATCTATAAGCGAGGGGGAGCGCGGTATAGACGTTGCCATCTACAAACGAGGGGGAGCGCAGTATAGACATCACCATCTACAGAGGAGGGGGAGCGTGGTATAGACATCACCATCTACAGAGGAGGGGGAGTGCGGTACAGGTGTCACCATCTACAAAGGAGGGGGAGCGCGGTAAAGACCTCACCATCTACAGAGGAGGGGGAGCGCGGTACAGGTGTCACCATCTACAGAGGAGGGGGAGCACGGTACAGGTGTCACCATCTACAGAGGAGGGGGAGCACGGTACAGGTGTGACCATCTACAGAGGAGAAGGAGAGCGGTACAGGTGTCACCATCTACAGAGGAGTGGGAGCGCGGTATAGACGTCACCATCTACAGACGAGGGGGAGCGCTGTATAGACGTCACCATCTACAGAGGAGGGCAAGTGCGGTACAGGTGTCACCATCTACAGAGGAGGGGGAGTGCGGTACAAACGTCACCATCTACAAAGGAGGGGGAGCGCGGTAAAGACCTCACCATCTACAGAGGAGGGGGAGCGCGGTACAGGTGTCACCATCTACAAAGGAGGGGGAGCGCGGTAAAGACCTCACCATCTACAGAGGAGGGGGAGCGCGGTACAGGTGTCACCATCTACAGAGGAGGGGGAGCACGGTACAGGTGTCACCATCTACAGAGGAGAAGGAGAGCGGTACAGGTGTCACCATCTACAGAGGAGTGGGAGCGCAGTATAGACATCACCATCTACAGACAAGGGGGAGCGCTGTATAGACGTCACCATCTACAGAGGAGGGCAAGTGCAGTACAGGTGTCACCATCTACAGAGGAGGGGGAGTGCGGTACAGGTGTCACCATCTACAGAGGAGGGGGAGTGCGGTACAGGTGTCACCATCTACAGAGGAGGGGGAGCGCGATACAGGCGTCACCATCTACAGAGGAGGGGGATCGCGATACAGACGTCACCATCTACAAACGAGGGGGGAGCGCGGTACAGGTGTTACCATCTAGAAAGGAGGGGGAACGCGGTATAGACATCACCATCTACAGAGGAGGGGGAGCGCGGTACAGGTGTCACCATCTACAGAGGAGGGGGAGTGCGGTACAGGTGGCACCATCTACAGAGGAGGGGGAGTGCGGTATAGACGTCACCATCTACAGAGGAGGGGGAGTGCCGTACAGTTGTCACCATCTACAGAGGAGGGGGAGCGCGGTACAGGTGTTACCATTTAGAAAGGAGGGGGAACGCGGTATAGACATCACCATCTACAGAGGAGGGGGAGCGCGGTACAGGTGTCACCATCTACAGAGGAGGGGGAGCGTGGTACAGGTGTCACCATCTACAGAGGAGGGGGAGTGCAGTACAGGTGTCACCATCTACAGAGGAGGGCGAGTGCAGTACAGGTGTCACCATCTACAGAGGAGGGCGAGTGCAGTACAGGTGTCACCATCTACAGAGGAGGGGGAGCGCGGTACAGGTGTCACCATCTACAGAGGAGGGCGAGTGCAGTACAGGTGTCACCATCTACAGAGGAGGGTGAGTGCGGTACAGGTGTCACCATCTACAGAGGAGGGGGAGCGCGGTACAGGTGTCACCATCTACAGAGGAGGGCGAGTGCAGTACAGGTGTCACCATCTACAGAGGAGGGGGAGTGCCGTACAGTTGTCACCATCTACAGAGGAGGGGGAGCGCGGTACAGACGTTACCATCTAAAGTCTGTTATGCAGTACAGATGTAACTATATACAGAGAGGCTCATATCCTATACATTAGAGGAGGTGTGCATTATAGAGGTCACTATATACAGATAGGCTGTATATTAGAAGTACTTCCCCCTGTATATTAGGATACCTGTCAGGCTTTCCATGCTGGCAATGGCGGTGGCCGTCCCCACGGTCTGGGTACACAGTGTCCAGTCTGCTGACGTTGCCTTCCGCTCACCTGACCACATGATGGAGCCGCCCACTATCGGGTCAGGGAAGGTTGTGATGGGGCAGTGACCAGCTGACCCTGTAACAGAGGTCACTACATCCCCCAGCATGTTAGGGAAGATAACCAGGGAATCCATGCAATCAACTGCTGATTAACCCTTCGTCCTAAATGTCTGCCTTCATCTATGGTGACGAACAACAGCAGATCTGGTGACGGACGATCTGGTGACGGACAACGGCAGGCCAGCAACCGCAGATCTAGTGACTGACAACGGCAGATCTGGTGACGGACGACCGCAGACCAGCGACTGCAGATCTGGTGACGGCCAACCGCAGGCCAGCGACCGCAGATCTGGTGACAGACAACGGCAGATCTGGTGACGGCCAACCGCAGGCCAGCGACTGCAGATCTGGTGACGAACAACGGCAGGCCAGCGACCGCAGATCTGGTGACGAACAACGGCAGGCCAGCGACCGCAGATCTGGTGACGGACAACCGCAGATCTGGTGACGAACAACGGCAGGCCAGCGACCGCAGATCTAGTGACTGACAACGGCAGATCTGGTGACGGACAACCGCAGACCAGCGACTGCAGATCTGGTGACGGCCAACCGCAGGCCAGCGACCTCAGATCTAGTGACGGACAACCGCAGGCCAGCGACCGCAGATCTGGTGACGGACAACACTTAGGATAGACCTAGATGAAGAGGTAATAATTCCTTGCCAGTGTGTCTATAAAGTTGGGGCCACAGACGATGGAGCCCCCACACCCAGGATGCTGCTCAGAAGTCCGTTATCACACAAGCATTTGAAGGTTTTATTACAATTAAACCAAATTTGCATCTGGAAAGTCGAAATAAACCAGCAATACCAGATACCATTTTGCTTGGAATTTTAAGGCGAATTTTAAAAAAAACCTTGTGATAATAAAAAAAATTGAACAATACTACGAAGAAAAACATTAGAGCAAGGGGGGACTGAAGCGTACATGGGGAAAGTTAGGGGTGCAGTGGAGGCTAAGTGGTAAGAGTTAGGGTTAGGGCACAGAGGACTGGATGATGTGTAGGCGGCACCTAGGGGGTCTGAAAGATGTGTAGGGAGAGTTAGGAGGAACAGGAAGCATTAGGGGTGCACGGGAGAGTATGTGGGAAGAGTTAGGGTTGGGGCGAGCACACACGGAGAAGCTGGAGGGTACGGAGTGGGATGTATAGTTTGATAAATTCTAATTCAGTTTTTTCTGTATTATTATTGCATGTAAAGAAATTCTGCAAAAATAAAACGAACTGCAACTCCCAGCGTACGAACACACAGAGACAGAGAGAGGATGGGGGTTATCATAGAGAAATAACCAAAGATGGACGAAAAGTGAAGAAAGAAAGAACGAGGGCAGGAGGATGATGAGAGTTAAAGATAATAACCACCATCATCATACTAAACAATAATCAGCTATCAGCATGCCCCCCAGACATTGTAATCACTAACTACCTGATATCAGTCAGGCCCACACTCCAGCCTACAGACCAGGAAACTGCTGAAGAGACGTCACCGACCCTCCCAGACACATCACATCCTCCGCCTTATAAGACTGTACCACCCACCCCTTCACTGCATATCCACTTATACACCATCCCATAACCAGCACTGTGTATCCACCCGTAGTGGCCCAGAACATATATTTTTGGCTCCTCCATAAATGTCATACATGTAATGTCTTGTGTAGATGCACTGTCCTGTCATTTGTCATGTGTTTTGCACAGTTGCAGTGGATGAAGAGTTAGGGCTAATGCCGACGGACAGATTTCTGCCACGTTCCACGCGGCAGAAATCTGCGGCATTGTCCCGCAGCTATTAGTTTCTATTGAACCTAATAGCTCAATGTTCACGCTGTCGATTGAAGCCGTCCGTCACGCGATACTTCCTCTGTGCTTACAGTGGAAGTATCGGGTGATTGCGCGTCACAGTCGGCGCGTCATGCGCTGCACTACACATGCGCACCGGCACGTGACTTGCGTGGCGGATCCAGAGAGGTGAGTATGGGGTATTTGTGAGGCGAGGCAATATTCCGCTGGCAGAGTCTGACACGGCCGTGGGCATGATGCCTCATTGTCTGTGAATGTATCTATCTCATGTCATGTGGTATGTTTGGAGTCTATAAATATGAGTGATTGGGTGTGATAAGGCGTTGGTTGGTTCGTTCTTCAGAGTTTGGTCATCAGGAGTGCTTCTGACTGCCAGGCACAGGGGGGTACCTTGAAAGTACCCCCCTGTACTTTGTAGTAAAGAGAAGGCCAAGGTCGCATGTAGCCATTCGGGAAGGAGACTGCTGAGTGCCGCCGTGACCTGCGACAGTTTTACCCTCCCAGCTCCTGCGCGTGGGCCTCATGTCCCGAGTAGACCCTCCAAGTCACCACACACCTATACACCATCACACAACCAGCACTAAGTATCCACCTATACATGCTCCTGTAAACATCACTGCATATCCACCTATACACGATCGCATAACCAGCACTGCGTATACACAATCCCATAATCAGCACTGCGTATCCACCAATACATGCTCTCATAAACATCACTGCATATCTACCTATACCTGATCCCATAAGTAGCAGTGCGCATCATCCTATACATAATCCCATGAACATCACTGCATATCTACCACTACATACTCCCATAAACATCACTGCATAGCCACCTATACACGATTCCATAACCAGCAGTGTGTATCCACCTATACACAATCACATAAACATCACTGCATATCCACCTATACATGCTCCCATAAACATCACTGCATATCCACCTACACACAATCTAATAACCAGCAGCGCGTATCTACCTATACATAATGCAGAGGTGTAACTTAAAGCTTCTGGGCCCCAATACAAAACCTGTAGCAGGGCCCCCAACCATAGTGCTTTATTCAAAATACTAGGCTCCCTGTATGGAAAGGATTGGCCTTATGGGCCACCTAAAGCTCCTGGGCCCGGGAGCAACCACATCCCTTATAGTTACACCCCTGCATGATCCCATAAACATCACTGCGTATCCACCTATACATGCTCCCATAACCGGCACTGCATATCCACCTATACATGATCTCATAGCCAACACTGCATATCCACCTATACAGAATCCCATAACCATCACTGCATATCCACCTATACATGTTCCCATAAACATCACTGCATATCCACCTATACAGAATCCCATAACCATCACTGCATATCCACCTATACATGCTCCCATAAACATCACTGCGTATCCACCTATACAGAATCCTGTAACCGACACTGCATATCCACGTATACTGAATCCCATAACCAGCATTGCGTATCCACCTATATAGAATCCCATAACCATAACTGAATATAAACCTATACATGCTCCCATAAACACTACTGCATATCCACCTATACAGAATCCCATAACTAGCAGTGTATAACCACTATACACGATCCAATAATCAGCAGTGCGTATACACCTATACACAATCCCATAACCAGCACTGTGTATCCACCTATACATGCTCCCATAAACATCTCTGCATATCCACCTACCCACGATCCCATAACCAGCAGTGAGTATCCACCTATAGACAATCCCATAAACATCACTGCATAGCTGCCTATACACGACCGCATAACCAGCAATGCGTATCCACCTATACACAATTTCAAACATCACTGCATATCCACCTAAACACAATGCCATAACCAGCAGTGCGTGTCTACCTATACATGATCCAGAGGTGTAACTTGAAGCTTCTAGGCCCCATTGCAAAACCTGTAACAGAGCCCCCGACTATAGTGCTTTATTCATAGTATGAGGCTCTCTATATGGAAAAGGATTGGCCTTATGGACCCCCTAAGGCTCCTGGGCCCAGGAACTACCGCATCCCCATAGTTACACCCTTTCATGATTCCATAAACATCACTGCAAACCCACCTATACATGCTCCAAAAAACAGCACTGTTTCCACCTATACATGCTCCCATAAACATTACTGCGTATCCACCTATACAGAATCTCATAACCATCACTGCATATCCACCTATACACAGCTTCCATAAACATTACTGCGTATCCACCTATACATAATCCCATAAACAGCACTGCATATTTATCTATACATGATTCCATAACAAGCAGTGCATATACACCTATACACAATCCCATAACCAGCACTGCATATCTATCTATACATGATCCCATAAAAAGCAGTGCGTTTACACCTATACACAATCCCATAACCAGCACTGCATATCCATGTATACAGAAACCCATAAGTAGCCTTGTATATCCACCTATACATAATTTCATACCTAGCACTGTGTATCTACCTATATATGTTCCATATACATCACTGTATATCCACCTATACATGATTCAATAACCAGCAGTGTGTATATACCAATACACGATCCAATAACCAGCAGTGTGTATATACCAATACACGATCCCATAACCAGCAGTGCATATACATCTATACACAATCCCATAACCAGCACTGCGTATCCACCTATACAGAATTCCATAAACATCACTGCCTATCCACCTATACACGATACCATAACCAGCAGTGCATATCCACCTAGACACACTACCATAACCAGGACTGCGTATCCACTTATACACAAACCCACAAACATCACTGCATACCCACCTATACACGTTCCCAAAACCAGCACTGCATATCTACCTATACATGCTCCCATAAACATCACTGCATTTCCACCTACACATGATCTAATAACCAGCAGTGCGTTTACACCTACACATGATTCGATTACCAGCACTGTGTATCCAACTATAGTAGATCACTTAACCACCACTTCATATCCACCTATACATGATCCTATAACCAGCAGTGCGTATACACCCATACACTATCCCATAACCAGCAGTGCGTATACACCTATACACAATCCCATAAACATTACTGCATATCCACCTATACACGATCCCATAACCAGCAGTGCATATACACCTATACACAATCCCAAAATCAATACAGTGTATCCACCTATACAGAATCCCATAAATATCACTGCATATCCACCTACACACGATCTAATAACCAGCAGTGCATATCTACCTATACATGATCCAGAGGTGTAACTTTAAGCTTCTAGGCCCTAATGCAAAACCTGTAACAGGCCCCCCCAACTATAGTGCTTTATTCATAGCACTAGGCTCACTATATGGAAAGGATTGGCCTTATGGGCCCCTAAAAGGCTCCTGGGCCGGGGAGCAACTGCATCAACTATAGTTACACCCCTACATGATCCCATAAACATCACTGCATACCCACCTATACATGCTAAAAAAAAAAGAGCACTGTGTATCCACCTATACAGAATCCTATAACCAGCACTGCATATCCACGTATATACAATCCCATAACCAACAATGCATATCCATCTATACATGAACCCATAAGTAGCCTTGCATATCCACCTATACATGATTCTACACCTAGCACTGTGTATCCAGCTATATATGTTCCCATAAACAGCACTGTGTATCCACCTATACATGCTCCCATAAACATTGCTGCCTATCCACCTGTACACGATACCATAAGCAGTTCGTATACACCTATATACAATCCCATAACCAGCAGTGCGTATACACAATCCCATAAACATCACTACATTTCCACCTACACACGATCCCATAACCAGGACTGCATATCCACCTATACATGATCCAGAGGTGTAACTTGCAGCCTCTAGGCCCCAATGCAAAACCTGTAACAGCCCCCCCCCCCCCAACTATAGTGCTTTATTCATAGTACTAGGCTACCTATATGGAAAGGATTGGCCTTATGGGCCCCCTAAGGCTCCTGGGCCCGGAAGCAACCACATCCTCTATAGTTAAACCCCTGCATGATCCCATAAACATCACTGCATACCCACCTATGCATGCTCCAAAAAGCAGCACTGTGTATCCACCTATACATGCTCCCATAGGCCTCGGTCACACGACCGTTTTTTGGTCCGATCTGCAGACGAGCTTGCGATCTGCAGATCTATAGACCAAATGCATCCCAATGGGATCGGTCACATGTCCGCTTTTTATGCGGATGTGCGATCAATTATAGGACACAACGATTTGCAGAACGCGCCTATCTGCGTTCTGCGCATCGCTATGTTCTATATATGCACTCAATGGGGCTGGCGGCAGCAGCGCCGACCCCATTGAGAACATATACTAAAGATCGTTCTCCTCTGCCACAGCTGTAACAGCTGTGGCAGAGGAGAACGATGTTCGCCCATTGAATTCAATGGAGCCGGTAATACAGCCGGCTCCATTGAAAGCAATGGGCTGCCGGCAAGCGCGGGGTGAATTTTCGTGAAGGGCTTAAAAATATAAGCCCTTCCCTGAAAATCATCCTAAAATGTGTAAAAATAAAAAAAAAATGTATACTCACCTTTTCCCTGCAGCCGGAGTTCAGCCGCGCCCGGCCAGCAGTTCACCTGAACTGCTCTGTGTAGTATTCAGCAGGCGGGGATTTAAAATCCCCGCCTGCTGAATGGGCTGCCTCTGATTGGTCACAGCCCTCACCAATCAGAGGCAGCTCTCACTCACCCATTCATGAATTCAATAGCTGAGAGCTGCCTCTGATTGATCCCTGTGCTCAGCCAATCAGAGGCAGCACTCACTCACCCATTCATGAATTCATGAATGGGTAAGTGAGAGTTGCCTCTGATTGGTGAGGGCTGTGACCAATCAGAGGCAGCCCATTCAGCTGAATACTACACAGAGCAGTTCAGGAGAACTGCCGGCCGGACGCGGCTGAACTCCGGCTGCTGGGAAAAGGTGAGTATACATTTTTTTTTTTTTTACACATTTTAGGATGATTTTCAAGGAAGAGCTTATATTTTTAAGCCCTTCCCGAAAATACATCCCGCACTCGCCGGCAGCCCATTGCTTTCAGTGGAGCCAGCTGTATTGTATTCAATGGGCGAACATCGTTCTCCTCTGCCACAGCTGTGGCACAGCTGTGGCAGAGGATAGCGGGCAGTGTGGGGCGGTTTCACTGAAAACGCTGCTAGGTGCAGCTTTTTCAGCGAATCGTCGGCCCCGGTCACGCGATTTGCAGATGCGCATCCGTTATGCGATCCGCAAATCGCGGGAAAATACGCTCGTGTGACCGAGGCCGCAAACATTACTGCGTATCCATCTATATAGAATCCCATAACCATCACTGCATATCCACCTATACATGTTCCCATAACCAGCACTGCATATCCACCTATATACAATCTCATAACTAACACTGCATATCCATCTATACATGAACCCATAAGTAGCCCTGTATATCCACCCATACATGATTCCATACCTATTACTGTGCATCCACCTATCTATGCTTCCATAAACAGCACAGCGTATTCACCTGTATATGATCCCCTAAACACTACTGCGTATATATATATATATACATGATCCCATAACCAGCAGTGTGTATACACCTATACAAAATTCCATAAACATCACTGCGTATCCACCTATACATGCACCCATAAACATCACTGCATATCCACCTATACACAATCCCATTACCAGCAGTGCGTATACACTTATGCATGATCACATAACAAGCAGTGCGTATACACCTATACACAATCCCATAACCAGCACTGTGTATCCATCTATACATGCTCCCATAAACATCACTGCATATCCACCTAGACACGCTACCATAACCAGGACTGCGTATCCACTTATACACAAACCCACAAACATCACTGCATACCCACCTATACACGTTCCCATAACCAGCACTGCATATCTACCTATACATGCTCCCATAAACATCACTGCATTTCCACCTACACATGATCTAATAACCAGCAGTGCTTATACACCTACACATGATTTGATTACCAGCACTGTGTATCCAACTATAGTAGATCACTTAACCACCACTTCATATCCACCTATACATGATCCTATAACCAGCAGTGCGTATACACCCATACTCTATCCCATAACCAGCAGTGCGTATACACCTATACGCAATCCCATAAACATCACTGCATATCCACCTATACACAATCCCATAAACATTACTGCATATACACCTATACACAATCCCAAAATCAACACTGTGTATCCACCTATACAGAATCCCATAAATATCACTGCATATCCACCTACACACGATCTAATAACCAGCAGTGCATATCTACCCATACATGATCCAGAGGTGTAACTTTAAGCTTCTAGGCCCTAATGCAAAACCTGTAACAGGCCCCCCCAACTATAGTGCTTTATTCATAGCACTAGGCTCACTATATGGAAAGGGTTGGCCTTATGGGCCCCACAAGGCTCCTGGGCCAGGGAGCAACTCCATCCCCTATAGTTACACCCCTACATGATCCCATAAACATCACTGCATACCCACCTATACATGCTAAAAAAAAACAGCACTGTGTATCCACCTATACATGCTCCCATAAACATCACTGCGTATCCACCTACACAGAATCCTATAACCAGCACTGCGTATCCACGTATATACAATCCCATAACCAACAATGCATATCCATCTATACATGAACCCATAAGTAGCCTTGCATATCCACCTATACATGATTCTACACCTAGCACTGTGTATCCAGCTATATATGTTCCCATAAATAGCACTGTGTATCCACCTATACATGATCCCATAAACACTGCGTATTTATCTATACATTATTCCACACCAAGCACTGTGTATACAACTATACATAATCCATAAGTATCACTGCATATACACCTATACACGAATACATACACATTGCTGCGTATCCACCTAAAAATGCGTATTCACCTATACACAATCCCATAAAAACAGCACTGCGTATCCATCTACAGATGTTCTGATAACCAGCACTGTGTATCCAGCTATAGTAGATCCCTTAACCACCACTTCGTATCCACCTATACATGTTTCTATAAAAAACACCGCGTATACACCTATACATGATCCCATACCCAGCACTACACATCCACCTATACACAATCCCATAACCAGCAGTGCCTATACACCCTCCACACAATCCCATAAACATCACTGTATATACACCTATACACGATCTCATAACCAGTAGTGCGTATAGACCTATACACAATCCCATAAATATCACTGCATATCCAGCTATACATACTCCCATAAACATCACTGCATATCCACCTATACACGATCTTATAGCCAACACTATGTGTATCTACCTATACATCATTCCATAACCAGCAGTGCGTATACACCTATACACAAATCCATAAACATCACTGCATATACACCTATACACGATCATATAACCAGTAGTGCATATACATCTATACACAATCCCATAACCAGCACTGTGTATCCACCTATACACAATCCCATAAATATCACTGCATATCCAGCTATACATACACCCATAAACATCACTACATATTCACCTATACACAATTCCATAAACATAACTGCATATCCACCTATACACAATCCCATAAACAGCACTGCATATCCACCTACATATGATCCGATAACCAGCACTGTGTATCCAACTATAGTAGATCCCTTAACTACCACTTTGTATCCACTTATACATAATTCCATACCAGCAGTGAATATACACTTATACTATCCCATAGCCAATACTGTGTATCCACCTATACATGATCCCATTACCAGCACTGCGAAGCCAGCTATACATAATCCCATAAACACCAGTGCGTATCCACTAACCACATGACTAAGGTAGAGGTATGAGGGTTAAAATTTCTAAGTGCAACACCAATCCGGCCCACCCCACTTGCCCCGTTGCCGGCCGTAAGAAGAGACACCACACACAGGAGTCTGGTCTAGCTCCTCACACGGGAGAAAAAACTGCGCACTTTATTACAGATTACATGAGATCTTATACCCTCTGCCCTCTCACCACTAGGGGGTGATGGGCTCATAACCATATATGGGCAGTCCGGATTTGCGGACTGAGACAGTGAAAATCATATAACAGTCATGTACATTTGAACATCTTGATATGGGCTTCTGGGAAAACAGCCAAGTACATGCGTCCTTGCGTCTGGTTCGGTGGTTTTCTCTGAATTTCTAGGACATCTCTTGCAAAGCCTTGGCATATCTGATGTAAGGCGAAGTATTAAAGTTTTTTCTCATTTGGAATTGAATAAAACTTGCATATAGGTATAAAAGTATAAAGAACATATGGCAATATATATATATACCCTCACAAACCCCCCTAAAAAACTTAATATGGAGATCAAGCATCAGACCTTGCACTCTTCCTCGGTCGTCTCTCCCTTGCGTCAGGGTTTCTCCACTGCCCGTAAGTCCCTACTCCTAAAAGGGAAGGGATCCCTACCTCACCTCAGAAGGAGGCCATGGATTCCCTGGGCTTATTTCCGGGCCTCCATACCCTCTATCTGTACAAGTTAACACCCCACAGGGTGTGCCCTCGCCGGAACCTAAGGTCTTCTGCACTTTCCCTAGGCAAATGGGAAGTCCACTGACAGTCCATCTTATGAGACTGAGGCAGACACAGTACTAGTCCATCTCTCCATTCTTCTGGTAACGTACCTGGTTGTCATTATCGGAACTGGCTCTTCATCTTTTTTCAAACAAGGGAAATTTTGGTCACATTATCCAGTCCCTTACTCATACTCTTTTTGATCAAAGGGAAAATACACATACAAGAAATTACATACCCCACCTCTTTCTGCTAAAATCATATCCAGGGCCACTCTAGGGCCATGGATGCAGTGGGCCCTAATTGGTCAGCTAACCCTTGCAAAGCATCTCTGGTGTAGTTTACAAACCTCTGCTGATTGTAATAGATATAATTCATCTAATCTACATTATTATTAACAGTGACAATAGCAAATAAGGACTCAAAAACCTGCTTTAACCTGATCTCTAGAATTAAATT
Organism: Eleutherodactylus coqui; assembly: GCF_035609145.1. Taxonomy (NCBI): domain Eukaryota; kingdom Metazoa; phylum Chordata; class Amphibia; order Anura; family Eleutherodactylidae; genus Eleutherodactylus; species Eleutherodactylus coqui. The sequence continues at coordinate 222,247,613 of NC_089842.1, read as the reverse complement.
CATCTGGCACCCCCCTTGGCACTCCTATTGTATCTATGTGTACATGTGGATCAAAGTTACCACCTGGAGCGTCAATGTCTCTCTTAGCACGATGCGGTGTTGGATTCTCACCCTCAGTGTACTCTTCATATTGCACATTTGATTGTATTAATTTGTTCTGAAACAGGGGCTAGTGTACAGTAGTCAAAGGTGTGTGTTAGAGGAATTGTACCACATTATAGCATGTAAAGGATATGCAGGATCATTAGTTTTTTCAGTGCGAAGTGTGGATCCAAGTGGGCTTTCCTTCGAGCTTGACTGCAGTTGGGTGAACAACATCTGGTAGGGACATTCAAACAGGGTTTCTCTCTCAAACTTTTTCACATAGACCCTGTCACCTGGTTTTAGATTGTGACACTCATCTGTAGGACCTGGGAGGAAAGCAGAGACTACAGAATGCATTATTGACAATTCCTTGGAGAGGCCTATGACAACATTAACAAGAAAAACATTCCCCAAACTCAGCTACTGTGGCATGTATCCTCCTGGAAAAAAGAAACTAATGGAAAGACACTCAATTCAAAATTTTACCATTTTCTTCATTGCCTTTTGTATCTACTTTCCCACTACTCCGCGGATGGTAGGGTGGGTGAAAAGCCTAGAATATACCCAAAACAGACATGATGTGTTGCATTATTATACCTGTGAAGTGTGTACCTTTGTTTGACTCAATCACTTCCAGTACCCCATATCTGCGGATTACCTCATTCATGAGCTTCTGTGCGGTTACCTGCTTATTTACTTTGGTAACAGAGTAGGCCTCCAACCTGAAAAACATTAACAACAACAAGCACATATTCATGCTTCCCAACAAGTGGTAGCTGAGTGTAGCCAATTTGCAATCCCTGAAATGGGTAGAGTGGTCTAGGCAAGTGTTATGTGGCAAATTTACTTCTGCCCTGTTGCTTTACGGCAAAGATCATGCAAAACTGGACAAATGATGCAGCAGCTACAGAAAACCAAGGAGCCACCCGTCCTTGTTCAAGCGTCGTCATCATTACTGCTTTGAGAGGTGTGTCTTTCCGTGCGTCAGCTGGGCCATTATGAGGCACAGGGACTATGGTAAGCAAGTTCTGTTGACTGTTCACCATACGCCGTCCCTTTTTAGTCCATTTGTAGTTTTAGTCAAAGTCCAAAGTTATAATCAAAGTCCAAGTTCATATCAAAGTCCAAGATTTTTATCAAAGTCCAAATTTATTGTCAAATTCTTCTTTCTTCTTTTCTTCCATGGCTTCAGGGCCGCTGCTTTTGCTGTGTGGCCTGTGATGGCGTTGCCTCTTGCTTCTCCGGTGTAGGAATTGGTGTGAGCTTTCCACCTTGTCAGGTAGAAGTAGGGTCTCCGTGAGACTGCACAGCTGCAACATTCTTAATTGGCTGTCCTGCTGTGGTAAAAAACTGTCTGGCCTTCCATGTTGGGCCGTAATCATGAGCTATGCCAAATGCATACCGGGAGTCAGTGTAAATGTTTGCCGTCTTACCTTTGGCCACTCCACACGCCTCCGTGAGTGCTTTTAATTCCGCTTCTTGTACTGCGACATGCGGAGGCATTCTGCTTTTTAGGACATCTTGTTGTGTAACCACCGTATATCCAGTGTGGAGTCGTCAATCACCCTGGTACCATCTATAAAAAACAACTCAAAATATGCATTATTAACAAGGGCTTTCAGTAACTTTTTAAAACTTAAATTTTCTTGTTGCATCAATGCTAGACAATCAGGCTGATATTCTATTTCAAAAAGATCAGAATCTTGTTGCAAAAAATTAAAAATTAAAAAATGACTTGCAAAAAATTTAAAAATGGCTGATTTGCAATACCTAAAATGGCTGACTTGCAATACCTAAATCACCTATGCCTTCTCCTCCCCCCCTTTAAACCAGGGTACGCAATTGGAACAATAGTAGCCGGGTTTAAGTTATTACCACATTGTAAAAAGATTTGATGGATGCAGATAAGGCCTGTAAAATGTTAGCATCAATAACAAAAACATGAGTTACACCGGGGAAGAATAATCTACAAAACATCTATTCATATTTGAAATGTGATATCCCTTTAAGTGAATTCATTATTAGTCTGTTCCTGCCTGCAATTTCTTATCAAAATCTGAGACAGGAGAAAAAAAACAAAACAAAAAAAACTAGCTGCTCAAAATCCTCACCCCCTCCCTTGTGGACAAGAGGGATGAAACATTACTACGTACTATTACATCATCTAGCTCCACCCCTTCGATATTGGCTCATTGCGTCCGTCTTCTCAACTCCATTTCAGCTTAACCGTCTAAGCATCCACATCACACATTCCACCACAGCTTGAACACGGGTCACTAACTCTCATCCATCCATGCTCTCAAGTCTGCTCCGTCACCCCCCTTTAAGGTGTACCAGTACACACAGATGCACGGACAAAAAAAGTTTGGCAAACATACATACATACATCAGTTGAAAAACATTGAGGTGAGTGCTTTTAATTTTATAAAGTACATAATTCTATTGAGATGAGATTATGAATGAGCGCTATCTTTGACAAATTATGTGAAAAAGTTTGCTGATACATTCTATATTTCTTATCTACTGAAGCTATTATATGCTGTATTAAGCGCTGAAGTATTTTAGAATCTCTGGGTATTTTTCAACCCCCCTTGTGACCCTGAGCTCAGAGTGAATCTGAAAGCCCCCACCTTTTCAAAACAAATCTCTTATCTCTCCGCGACTATGAAACACAGACTGAATAAGTTTTAGCTTAAACTATTGAAAAAACATTTTGAAATCACAATTAACACATATCCTGGGACCTTGCAACATTCATTTTCAACCCCTGTATAAGTAAGAATATACCTTAGAAATTACTATATTTCCCTGCCTACTAAGACAGTATAACTAATTAAATTCATTTCAATTCATTGCAAGCAAGCCAAGATATTAACCAAGGATGTTATTACATTTTCTCTCTCGCTGTTATCTTCCTGACCTTGGAGACTAAACACAAGCTCACAGCTACATGTCAACAAAACTCTTCTCCCCTAAAAGCAATCTCAGCTAACTATTTGCACTACAGTATATATATATATATACACACATATACCCACCTAGTATGGATTATACATATTATCTATTATCTATCTTGTATTATACACATTTCCATCTCTCTTTTTGCCAACAAATCACGTGCATTGTAACTTACTTATCGACTTTCTTGCTCCTTCTGCACTTTCTCTCCCCTACCTAACTGCCAATATAACCTTTAATAGACACTCTCCTGACGCCCTCTTGATCACTTACTGTACTTTTCAACATTTCACTTACGGATACTTTCTTAAACAAATAATGTGTACATAGTTTCTCTGACTGTCTCTCTCTCTTTAGCAAACCTTGGTCTTCCAAGGCACCTCTCGGTCCTAAAGACCTCCTCCCAGACACCATTTTGTAATCTGCCGTGCGGGTTGGTCTGACACATTTTCATACAAGTTTTCTTACATTCTACAGATTCATCCACACGGCGGCAGCCCTTGAGGGGCTCTATCTTCTTTAATAAGATCTTACGCATATTAGAACAACAACAACAATAAAAATAATAACACGCTCCAAAGAATGCATCCCTCTTAATTCTCAAATTGTCAGCCCCTTATATACCGGCAGACAACCGAGGGTCCCTTCTCCTTATGGAACCAGTCCCATAAAAATGCATCTCTCTGAAATCAAATCGCTAGCCCCATATATAAGGCAAAACAACCGAGAGTCCCTTTTTTTATGAGGCCTTATCTCACAAAATGCATCCCTCTCTGCTAAACCATTAACAACTAACTAAACTAACCTGAGGGTCCCTTCTCTTGTGAGATCAAATGAAAAGTAAGAGAAAAAAAATTCTGCAGATACAACAAACAATCAAACAATCTCCACTATCGCTAAAACGCTACGGACTTCAACAACAAATAGACTACAGACTAATTTCTGGGTGAGCCATTGGTGCGCATATCACGGTCAGTGGTCCATGACGGCAAACCCGGAGCCCACACGAGTTACCGTGTAGAACTCTTAACCCAACCCGTCCGGTCACAAACCACAGATAGTCCATCCCGCTGCAAGACTCGCAGTGTAAAACACAACATAAATATATGTTTGTCTTACCTGGAGTTCTAAGTGAGTTGATCAGGCTCGGTTTGCAGCAGGACGATTTCTCAGTAGCGTGGATCCGGGTGAATTGCGCTGTAAGCTCCGATTTTACCGCCCCAGTTGGTTGCGCCATTTATGAGGGTTAAAATTTCTAAGTGCAACACCAATCCGGCCCACCCCACTTGCCCCGTTGCCGGCCGTAAGAAGAGACACCACACACAGGAGTCTGGTCTAGCTCCTCACACGGGAGAAAAAACTGCGCACTTTATTACAGATTACATGAGATCTTATACCCTCTGCCCTCTCACCACTAGGGGGTGATGGGCTCATAACCATATATGGGCAGTCCGGATTTGCGGACTGAGACAGTGAAAATCATATAACAGTCATGTACATTTGAACATCTTGATATGGGCTTCTGGGAAAACAGCCAAGTACATGCGTCCTTGCGTCTGGTTCGGTGGTTTTCTCTGAATTTCTAGGACATCTCTTGCAAAGCCTTGGCATATCTGATGTAAGGCGAAGTATTAAAGTTTTTTCTCATTTGGAATTGAATAAAACTTGCATATAGGTATAAAAGTATAAAGAACATATGGCAATATATATATATACCCTCACAGAGGCTCTAGTACCCTGCTGTACTATCACTAGGTTGTATACCAGATGTGATACCAGGGAGCATGCAGGCTCTAGTATCCTGTTGAGCCACATCTAGTTTGGATATAAGATGTGACATGCGGGCCCACGGAGGCTTTAGTTCCCTGTTCGACTGCTTATAGGTTGGATACAAGATGTGATACGGTCAGGCATGGAGGCTCTAGTAGCCTGTTGGACTGCATCCAGCTTGGATACGAAATGTGATACGGGCGGACAGAGGCTCTAATACCCTATTCTACCGCCTTCCGCTTGGATTTAAGATGTGAAAAGGGGCGGGCATGGAGGATTTAGTACCCTGTTGTACTACCACTATCTTGGAAACATGATGTGATAAGGGGCGTGGGGCAAATGGCTCTAGTATCCTGTTGGGCCACCTCTAGCTTGGATACAAGATATGATACAAGTGGGCATGGAAGCTGTAGTACCCTTTCATACTGCCTCTAGCTTTGATACAAGATGTGATGTGGAGAGGCATGGAGGCTCTATTACCTTGTTGTACCGCCTCTAGCTGGGATACAAGATGTGATATCGCTAGGCATGGTGGTTCCAGTATTCTGTTGTATCGCCTCTAGCTTGCAAGATGTGATAGGGGGAAGGGGGAACATAGAGGTTATAGTACCCTGTTGGGCCATCTCCTGCTTGGATACAAGATGTGACACAGGGCCCATTGAAGCTCTAGTTCCCTGTTGGACCGCTTGTAGGTTAGAAACAAGATGTGACAAGGGCGGGCATAGAAGCTTTAGTACCCTGTTGTACTAAACACTAGCTTGGAAACCAGATGCAATACAAGACGGGGGGCATAATGGATATAGTATCCTGTTTGACCACCTCTACTTTGGATAGAAGATGTGATAGTTGCAGGCAGGGAGGCTCTAGTGGTCTGTTGAGTCACCTCTAGCTTGATACGGGCGGGTTTAGAGGCTCTAGTACCTGTTTGTACCACCTCTAGCTTGAATACAAGATGTGATATGGGCGGGTATAGAGACTCTAGTACCCTGTTGGGCTGCCTCTAGCTTGGATGCAGAATGTGATAAGTGCGGGCATAGAGGCTCTAGTACCCTGTTAGGGGAGCCTCCTTCTTGGATACAAGATGTCATACTTGTGGACATCGAGCCTCTAGTACTCTGTTGGGTCCCTTCTAGCTTGAATACAAGATGTGATACGGGCAGGCGTGGATGCTCTAGTACATTATTGGACTGCCTCTAGCTTGGCTACAAGATGTGCGACAGGCGGCATAGAGGCTCTAGTACCTTTTTGGGGGCGCCTCTATCTTGGGTACAGGTAGTGATACGGGCAGGCATGGGGGCTCTAGTACCCTGTTGTATCGCCTTTAGCTTGGATACAAGACGTGAGACAGGCAGGCATAGAGGCTCTAGTATCCTGTTAGGGGGGCCTATAGCTTGGGTACAGGTAGTGATATGGGCAGGAATGGAGGCTCTAGTACCCAGTTGGGCTGCTTCTAGCTTGGATACAAGATGTAATACGGGTGGGCATGGAGGCTCTAGTACCCTGTTGTATGGCCTCTAGTTAAGATATAAGATGTAATACGGGTGGGCATGGAAGTTCTAGCACCCTGTTGTACCGCTTCTAGCTTGGATACAAGATGTGATACGGGCATGCATGAATACTCTAGTACCCTGTTGTACCGCCTTCTCCCTCAGCCGAGCGCCTGTAAATCATTCCGTCAGACACAGGAATGTAAAAATGGCGCCCCCTCTCTGTAGGTGGAGGACAATGAAACAGTTAGAGCTGCTGGTGCTCGTTGGGGGATCAGACGCTCCTCTCTACTGGTGGTCTGTAGGGGGCATCTTGATCCCCGTTACCTTGTGTGCTCTCACACATCCACTGATCCCAACACCTCTTAACAGTCTGGTCAGAACAGCCCAGGTGGAGACAATTCATCGATACGACCATCCAGCTTCTCACATCCCAATAATGCACCAATGGGGTGAAATCTCTTCCCTGCGTTGTAGAGGTGTCTAGTAGTCAACAAGCGCTACACAAGAGGAAGAAGAGGTCACTACACACAAGGAGCTTCCAAAAGCCTTTGATAGGCCAATGGGGGAACTACTTTTAGGGTCTCCAGTGACAAGACTGTTTATCTAATCACACCACAACTCTCATCACCAACTACTAATCGCCACTTGTCCGTTTGTATGTATGTATGTTTGTGCGTATGTGCTTCTCATGCTCTGCTCCTGGTGACGTCATTGCTCCACCTCTGGTAACATCATCACAGGTTCTACAGTATATATAAAACACAGAGCCTGACAGACAGAAGAAGAACACAGTTAGGGTTCTTGGAAGGGGAGGACAAAAATAATAAATTGAGAATACAATTAAGCTGTTATTATCTCAGACACAACTCGGCGGTCCTGACAGGAGACATCGACCTACCACCACCACAGAGATCCGGCGGGCTGAAGGAACTGTGGTGACATTACTACTGTGGGAGGAGCCATTCTGGATTTTGGTAGAAAGTACTGTATACTGGATAAGCCGACAGCTACCAGGACCTGTGATGACATCACCGTCATGGGATCGCCTGTGTGGGTGGAGTCAGGGATCACATGACATAGGGCTTATCACTGTAACCATGTGCGGTGTGTTTCATGTGGAAATCAGGATGGATGTAGTAAAGCTGTGTGTGTAATGTGCTGTGTATGTAATGTTGGGGTTAGGGTGGATGTAGTAGAGCTGTGTGTGTAATGTGTGGGGTCAGGGTGGATGTAGTAGAGCTGTGTGTGTAATGTGTGGGGTCAGGATGGATGTAGTAAAGCTGTGTATGTAATGTACTGTGTGTGGGGTCAGGATGGATGTAGTAGAGCCGTGTGTGAAATGTGTGGTGTGTATCATTTGTGGGGTCAGGATGGATGTAGTAAAGCCGTGCGTGTAATTGTGCTGGATGCTATTTTCTCCAGCAGGTTCTGGGGTATTCTGTAGCTTCCTAATTATGTAGTATGACATGCGCACGCCTTGCAATAACCAGTCAGATACAAGCTATAGGTCTCGGGTCTAAAACTGGGTCTGGGCATACAATGCCCAGAGCCTCAGGTTTATTGAAATACATAATGCCTGCCCTTTATGGGCATATAACATATTACATACGTGGTCCATGAGCATAATTATTGGGTCTCCAGCTAACTGAGTCCCCTCCCCCTCCTCCTCCTAGGGGTGACTACCCACTACAGTTTTTTTTCCCTGCGAAATTCACAGCGTGTTTTTTTTTCTGCAGGGGTCTATGGGACTTGTAATGTTAAAATCGCGATCGTGCAAAATCACAATTTACCGCGAGATCGCGATTTTAACATTACAAGTCCCATAGACCCCTGCAGAAAAAAAACTGTAGTGGGTAGTCACCCTAGAGTGCATCTCTGTAAGACCATAAAGTCCTTTGTTCTAGGAGTTTAGGGGGGGGGGGGTGAGATTCCCAAGCTGTTATTCCCAGCCAGTTGAAGTCCTATGCAATTTTAACCCTAGAGAGGCTGCACCAGAGCTTTACATTAGGCTAATGTTATAGCACACATCCTTCACCATGCCATTGTCTATCAATTACCATAATTAAATTATGCGGTCATTAGCCTCTACAGAGTTAAATCACAACAGCTGTGTAATACATCTAGTTTATACAAATCTATAGACATTTTATGCTAGCTAATCATAATTTCTACAAAATAATGTGCTGTGTATGTAATGTTTGGGTCAGGGTGGATGTAGTAGAGCTGTGTGTGTAATGTGTGGGGTCAGGATAGATGTAGTAGAGCTGTGTGTGTAATGTGTGGGGTCAGGATGGATGTAGTAGAGCCGTGTGTGAAATGTACTGTGTGTTTCATGTGTGGGATTAGGATGCATGTAGTAGAGCTGGGTGTGTAATGTGTGGGGTCAGGATGGATGTAGTAGAGCCGTGTGTGAAATGTGCTGTGTGTGTCATGTGTGGAATTAGGTTGAATGTAGTAGAGCTGAGTGTAAAATATGCTGTATTTGTAATGTTTGGAGTCAGGATGTATGTAGTAGAGCTGTGTGTAATGTGCTGTATGTGTAATGTTTGGGGTCAGGGTGGATGTTGTAGAGCTGTGTGTGTAATGTGTGGGGTCAGAATGGATCAGCATGGATGTAGCAGAGCTATGTGTGTTGTGTGGGAATCAAGATGGATGTAGTACGACTGTGTGTGTGTGATGTCTATGAATCATAATGGATGTACCATGTAGTACAGTTGTGTGGCTGTGTAATTTTCTACTAATTACTAGTTTACATATGTGACTGAGATGGAACTGCATGCCATGTTTTACAATAGAGAAACAACTTCTCCTGGGGTGGGGTGTTTTTTGTTCCCCCACAAAGCGTATATATAAGTGTGGTATATGTGATGTTGGGGGAATATCAGAGTTGTGGTATATATGATGAAGAAGGGGGGGGGGGGTGTTACACTGAAGCTGTAATAAATATTGTGGCGGCAGAAGCGTAACTTGAAGCTCCTGGGCCACAATTCAAAACCTGTAACAGGGTCCCCAACTATAAAGCTTTATTTATAGTACTGGGCTTCTTATATGGAGAAGAGAGGCCTTATGGCCCCCCAAGGCTCCTGGGCCCAGGAGAACCCGCATCCCCTACAGTTACGCCCCTGTGTGGAGTTATGCTGGAAGAGTTTTATATTGTGTGGAGGGTATACTGGTGGCGTTATATGTATGTGGGGAATGTGGTATATATGATGTATATACTGGAGGTGTTACATATATGATGTAAGGGGTGTGGTACATATGATATAGGGGGTACACTGGAGGTGTTTTATATGATATATACATATATGATGTTGGGGTGTACACTGGAGGTGATATATATAGACCGTGCGCCGTTGTACACTTAGTAGAATCTTCACTATCAGTAGTAACTTCACTACAATTTTTGAAGTTATGAATTGGACATCATTTGACAACATGGAAATGAGAGGAGCCATAGGGTGAGCTGCAACGTATGCTATATGTTTATAGACCTACTGGAGGAAAAGCCAAACTTCACCTGCCAGAAATGCAAGCTTGTGTCTCTACTGGAGGAAAGGGTGCTAAGTCTTCAGGAGAAGATAGATACATTGAAACTTATTAAGGAAGATGAGGATTTCCTTGACAGTAGAAGAAAGTCTTCAAAAAGTTGAAGCAAAAGAAACGTCCAGTGTACCTGTAGAAGCAAAGGAATGGAAGCATGTGACTCAAAGAAGCCGGAGGATCAGGAGTCAGCCAGCACCCATACTACTCAGGAACCTGTACCAGTTTCTCACGCAGGGGGCCTGGTACTGTTTTTCTGAGCAGAAGGACAAAGAGGTATAGCAAGAAATGACTCTACCCACAATTAACTGTGTAGTAAGCACACAGAGGCCTCTTAAATGGAGAAAAAGAAGTCCTGTTGTGAAGAAGAAAAGGAGAGTGGTGGTTGTGGGGGATTCCCTCTTAAAAAGGAACAGAGGCCACTGTCTGCAGACCTGACACCTCACGAGAGGTGAGCTGTCTTCCAGGTGCACAAATCAAAAATGTGTCTGATAGGCTGTCAAGACTCTTTAGTCCTACAGAACACCACCCATTCCTACTAATACATGTAGGAACAAATGAAACTGCAAAAAAGGACCTTGAAACTATCTGCAGAGACTTCGAAGGCCTTGGAAAGAAGGTGAAGGGACTAGGAGCACAGGTGGTCTTGTCATCCATCCTCTCAGTGGATGGCCATGGAATAAGAAGATGGAACAGGATTCTAGAGGTGAACAAATGGCTATGTCGATGGTGCCATCAGCAAAGATTTGGATTTCTACACCGTGGAGTGAATTGCTTATACGATGGACTGCTTGCTAGAGACGAGATGCACCTTACAAAAACAGGTAAGCATATATTTGGTGGGCGCCTTGCTTCACTCCTTAGGAGAGCTTTAAACTAGAACAATATGGGAAGGGAAGTGAAAGGCCACATAAAACTCTAGAGTTAATTAATACATTTGAGAACCTCGCTATTAGAAGTGGAAAGGAAGAACAAACACAAAAAAAATTCAGAAGGAAAGTAGAGGAGCAAAAGACACCGATCACAAACTAAAATGTTTTAACACAAATCCACAGAGCATGGGAAACAAACAAGGAGAATTGGAGCTCCTAACATAGGAAGAGAAATATGATGTCAAAGGCATCACGGAAACTTGGTGGAATGATACACATGATTGGAATACAAGGTTTGAAGGATACAACTTATTTATAGGAAACAGACCAAATAAAAGGGGAAGAGGTATTGGGTTGTATGTTAGGAAAACATTAATCTCCACAGAGATTCAAGCTTCAGAGCATGGGAGTTCTGTATAGACGGTTTGGGTAAGAATACAAGGAGAGAACAACAGAAAGGACTCCAATGTAGGCATTTAATATAGGCTACCTGGGCAAGCATAAGATATGGATGAACTCTTTCTTCATCAGATGGCCAAGCTCTGAAAAAAGATTTTTATCTATCCAGACATTTGTTGGGAATCTCTTTCAGGTAAAAGCAATGGATCCAACAAATTCTTATCTGCTCTTGCTGACAACTTTAACTTCCAAAAGGTTGAAAAGAAAACAAGCGGATCTGCTATCTTGGAACCTAATTCTTACCAACAGTGAGAGAATGGTTGAGGACGTAAGGGTGGCTGGGACCTTAGGAGGCATTGATCATGTTATCCTTGAATGTTGGATAACAAGGGGAGGAAGACCTGAGAAGACTCAGACCTTAAGGTTGGATTTCAGAAAGGCAGATTTTAATGAACTTAGAAAGAGGGTAGGAAGAATCCAATGGCTGGATGTTCTTAAGGACAGAAATGTCCAAGAAGGTTGGGAAATATTGCGAAATGAGATTCTCAAAGCACAATCGTTAATAATTAGAGATGAGCGAGCGTACTCGGATAAGCACTACTCGCTCGAGTAATTGGCTTTATCCGAGTATCGCTGTGCTCGGGGCTAAAGATTCGGGTGCCGGCACGGAGCGGGGAGCTGCACGGGAGAGCGGGGAGGAACGGAGGTAAGATCTTTCTCTCCTTCTCTCCCGCCCGCTCTCCCCTGCTCCCCGCTGCGACTCACCTGTCAGCCGCAGCGGCACCCGAATCTTTAGCCCCGAGCACAGCGATACTCGGATAAAGCCAATTACTCGAGCGAGTAGTGCTTATCCAAGTACGCTCGCTCATCTCTATTAATAATCCCTAAAAGAAGGAAAATGGGAAGCATTCAAAGAGACCAGGATGGATGAACACATAACTTGTACACATGTTAAACAGGAAGAAAAATATGTTTATCAAATGGAAAGATGGGGGAATATCTAAACAAAGAATATAATGCGGTCTACAAAAACTGTGGGGCAAGTGTCAGAAAAAGCTGAAGCTAATAATGAATTGAGGCTTGCAACAGAGGCTAAAAGCAATAAAAAAAGGATTTGGGGGGTATTTTAAAAGCAAACGAAAAGATGCTATTGGATGCTTACAGGGTGAAAATGGTGAAATGGTTAAGCATGATGTTGAGAAGGCTGACCCTTTAAATTCCTGTTTTGTATCTGTTTTCTCTCAGAAAGTACATGTAACATTAACTGATCTTTCCTGTGTTATTGGGAGAAATAAAAGAATGCAGGCTATCTATAAGCAGAGAGATAGTGAGGGAACATTTAGCTAACTTAAATGAACTCAAGTCTTAAGCTCCAGATGAATTACATTATAGGTTACTAAAGGAAGTAGAGGAGGTAATTGCTGAACCACTCGCCATAATCTTTGAAAATTCCTAGAGAACAGGAGAAGTCCCAGAAGATTGGGACAAATGTTGCCCCTATCTTCAAAAAAGGGAAGAAGGTGGATCCAGGAAACTACAGGCCTGTGAGCCTGACTTCTATATCGGGAAAGATCTCTGAACAAATTATTGAACAGCATGTATGCAAGTACTTGGATAAAAATGGAGTAATTAACCAGAGCCAGCATGGGTTTGTAACAAACAAGTCATGCCAGACAAATCTAATTTCCTTCTATGACAGAATCATCGACTTGGTTGATCAGGGAAATGCGGTGGATATAGTATATCTTGACCTTAGTAAAGCATTTGACAAAGTATCTCATACCATACTTATTGAAGAAATGACCAAATATGGGATTGACAAGGCAACTGTTAGGTGGATTCACAACTGGCTGAGTGATCATACTCAATGAGTGGTCATAAATGGCTGCACATCCAAGTGGAAGAATGTATCAAGTGGGGTACCACAAGACTCTGTCCTAGGCCAAGTGTTGTTCAACATTTTTATAAATGATCTGGAGGATGGAATAAATGGGAAACTGATCAAATTTCCGGACGACACAAAGCTAGAAGGGATAGCTAACAGTAGGGAAGAGAGGGAGAGTATTCAAAAAGATCTAGAAAAGCTTGAACAGTGGGCAGCGACAACAGAATGGTATTTAACAAGGAGAAATGCAAAGTCCTACATCTGGGCAAGAAAAATGAAAAAAGCACATACAGCATGAAGGGAATTTGGCTAAGAACAGCACATGTGAAAAAGACTTGGGTATACTAATAGATCATAGACTGAACATGAGTCAACAATGTGATGCAGCAGTCAAAAAGGCAAACACAATTCTGGGATGTATTAAGGTAAGCATAGAGTCTAGATCACGTGAGGTAATTATCCCCCTCTACTTTTCCTTAGTCAGACCTCATCTGGAATACTGTGTCTAGTTCTGGGCACCCCACTTTAAAAAGACATAGACAAGCAAAAGTTCAGAGAAGAGTTACCAAGATGGTGAACGGTCTGCAAATCATTTCCTATGAGGAACGGTTAAAGGAGCTGGGAATGTTTAGCTTGCAAAAAAAGAAGGCTGTGAGGAGACCTAGTAGCATTCTACAAATATCTGAAGGGCTGTCACAGTGCAGAGGGATCAGCCCTATTCTCATCTGTACAAGGAAAGACTAGAAGCAATGGGATGAAACTGAAAGGGAGGAGATACAGATTAGATATTAGAAAAAACTTTCTGACAGTGAGGATGATCAATGAGTGGAACAGGTTACCACGGGAGGTGGTGAGTTCTCCTATAGTGAAAGTGTTCAAAGGCTGGACAAAGATCTGTCTGGGATGATTTAGTGAATCCTGCACTGAACAGGGGTTTGGACAAGATGACCCTGGAGGTCCCTTCCAACTCTACTAGTCTATGAGTCTATGATATATATGAGGGGCTGCTGATAAGTCTTTGGTTTTACCCAGAAAGAAACGAGATAGGAAGATGAAACTTTACATTTTTTCTACATACTTTCCACTGATGTCAACACACTTTGACATAGGACTGCAGGGACATCATTATAGCAGTACGTATCACTGTGTTATCTGTGCTTTGACATAGGACTGCAGTATTTATTTGCAAACGTTTCTTTACTGTGCTGTACTCATCTGCACAGTACTTAAAGTTTGCAGTACAGTGGGGATTCAGGAGGCAGGCAGCGTTCAGCCAGCACTTTGGGGATTCAGCTACTGACAAGGCAACGTTCAGCCGGCACTGTGCACTGTGGAGAGGGGAGGAGTAGGTGCGCGCTGATGCAGGAGAAGCAGGAAGTGACCGGCATCAGCTGCGCGCCGGCTCACTGAGCGGCACCCAGGGTCATGGAGCGGTGGGCGCCCTTATCTGAGGAATACAACTTTATTTGAGGGACCGCCACTGGGCTGACACATCGACTTTAGTTGAAAACAGCTTTACTTAAGAGTAATGCTACTCAAGGGTTTACTGTATATATATATATACAAAAGGTGAAAGCCCTCATTGACTGACTGACTCACTGAGTCGCCATTAATTCTCTAACTTCCTGGCATCGTAAAGACATGAAATTTGGCACAACCATTCTTTAGGTCCCGAATAGAAAAAGTAAAGCGGTCACAACTCGATTATTCAGTGCTAAGTGCAAAAGTAAGTGCACCCTTGTGTAATGTACCTAATCTAATTCTCTAACTTCCCGATGTCGTACAAACATGAAATTTGGCAGGAGCATTCTTTAGGTCCAAAATAGGAAAAGTAAAGGGGTCACAACTTGATTACTCAATGCTAAGTGCAAAAGTATTGGCACCCCTGTGTAATGTAACTTTTCGGTGTCGTACAACCGTGAACTTTGGCGTGAGCAATCTTTAAGTCCTAAATGAGGGGAGTGGGAGGGTTGACAGATTCTGAAGAGGGACATGGGTACATGCAGCCTGAGGAGAATCTAACGCTCCTCTATATGTATACATATTTTATTACTCGTTCACTCTAAAGTCACCTTGACTTCATAAAATTTTCAGTGCAAACAACACGTAAACACCTGTATCAAATTAACTCGGGTATATCATCTAGTGTACATATATGATGTGGGGTGTATCCTGGAGGTATTATATATATGATGTAAGGGGTGTGGTATATATGATGTGGTGGGTATACTGGAGGTGTTATATATATGATGCAAAGGGCATAGTATATATGATGTCAGGGTATACTGGGGATGTTATATATCTATCTATAGAGAGAGAGAGATATAATGTGGGGGGTATCCTGGAGGTGTTTTATATATATGATGTTGTGAGGGGTATACTTGAGGTGTTATATATATGTATGATGTGGAGGGTATCCTGGAGGTGTTATACATGTGATGTAAGGGGTGTGGTGTATATGATGTGTGCGTGTGTGTGGGGGGGGTATACTGGAGGTGTTATATATATGATAGAAGAGGGGTGGTATATATAATGTGGTGGATATACTGAAGGTGTTATATATATGATGCAAATGGCATAGTATATATCAGGGGTCCCCAACTCCAGTCCTCAGGGACCACCAACAGGTCATGTTTTCAGGATATCCTATGGTAAGAACGCTTGTGGCAATGTCTGAGGCGCTGACAATAATTACATCACCTGTGCAATACAGAGGAAATCCAGAAAACATGACCTGTTGGCGGTCCCTGAGGACTGGAGTTGGGGAACCCTGGTATATATGATGTCAGGGTATACTGGGTGTGTTATATATTTATATATAGAGATATATATAATGTGGGGGGGGGGGTATCCTGGAGGTGTTTTATATATGTGATAGTGTGGGGGAAGTATACTGGAGGTGTTATACATAATGTGGGGGAAGGAAGGGGGGGGGTATCCCGTAAGTGTTATATATGATGTAAGGGGCTGATGTAAGGTGTGTGGTGTATATGATGTGGGGGGTATACTGGAGGTGTTATATATATGTTGGGAGGGGGGTATCCTGGAGGTGTTATATATATGATGTAAGGGGCATGGTGTATATGATGTTCGGGGTATCCTGGAGGTGTTATATATATGATGTAAGGCGTGTGGTATATATAATGTGGGGGGGTATCCTGGAAATGTTATATATAGGATGTATGGGGCGTGGTATATATGATGTGGGGGGTATACTGGAGGTGTGATATATATTTTGGGAGTGGGTATCCTGGAGGTGTTATATATATATGATGTAAGGGGCACAGTGTATATGATGTGCGGGGTATCCTGGGGGTGTTATGTATATGATGTAAGGGGCGTGGTGTATATGATGTGGGGGGTGGGGGGTGTATACTGTAGGTGTTATATATATATATGATTTAAGGGGTGTGGTATATATAATATGGGGGGGTATCCTGGAGATGTTATATATATGATGTATAGGGCGTGGTGTATATGATGTGGGGGGTATACTGGAGGTGTATTATTTTTATATATATATATATATGACGTGGGGGTATATTGGAGATGCTATATATATATGATGTGTGTGTGTGTGGGGGTATCCTGGAGGTATATATAATATATATATATAATGGAAGGGGCGTGGTATATATGATGTGGGGGAGGTACAGCCGCACGTCACACATCACGCCGGCGGCTCCTCCACACTACTTTTACCTCTGCCTGCTCCCAGCAATCAGACGACGCCGGTAGGTGGGGTTTAGTAGCATGTTTCGCGGTGATTGGCTTCTCGCTACAGAGCCCATCCTCATACGATGCTAATAACCAACCAAGGAGCTACGACGTCAGATGCACACAGGCTCCTGGGAGTCGTAGTTCCTGCTAAATGTGAGAACAAAACCTCTACGAGAATACGAACTACCAATCCCGGCAGGCAACGCGCTCGGAGCCGGGTTTAAAGCCTGGCGCTAGCTGTGGGGCTGAACAGAGTCAGGACAGTTGTGGAGGTAAGCAATAAGCCTGCAGCGAGGAGTGCTGCGCTATACGCGCTGCACACTGGCAGCACAGTAAAATGCGGGGTGATGATTGGAGCCACAGAATCTGTTAGCAGGTGTTTGCGGGGGGGGGGGGGGGGGGGGGGGGGGGGGGGGGGACGTGAAGACCGCCAGGGCGGGGTTGACAAAGCATAGAGTATCACGTGGTATCTGGCAGGTAGCTTGTAGCACAGGTGACAGCTGACTAGCTCTTGTGATGTCATGCACGGCGGGCGTGGTCTGTACCGCACTATGTTTAGCTCGGGACCGTGAGGCCCCGCCCAGTAAGAGGGGCAGTGAACGCCGTTGCCAGGCGGCTGTGGTCGGTAGAGGTAGCAGGCACTGAATGTGGCTCCGCGTTCTGCTAACCGGGCGGGTGTGGCTCCGCCCTCTGAAGGGTGCCTGCGCTTCCCCATCTGTCTGGCACCGCTGCTGTGGAGGTGCGCTGTGGTGGCGTCCGGGACCCGCTGTTCTGGGGGTGCGTGAGTAGTCTGGGGGGAGGGGGGACGCTGTGACGTTCTCAGCATGCTTTTCGGGGCGGCAGAGTGACGTAAGAGGAGTGTAACCCCCTCAGTGCCCGGCCTCTGCCAATATCAGTTCTTCTCGGTGCACTTGCACACAGTTTGTGAAGGATCTCGGCAGGAAGGTTCCAGACATCTTGTAGGACTGCGCACCCTGTCGGCTCCCAGCCTGGCGGATGTGAGATCGGTGGGGCCACATCACCACGTCTAGGACTCCTTGTTCTTCCTTACCCTCCAGATGATGTTGGGGGTTGTCCTACTGCCGAATACATGTGGAGCCAATCAGATGCCCCCTGAGTATCTGCCTGTGTCAGCAGTGAGGACACCAGTAGTTTCGACCAGACCCCCAATTCTTGCTATAATCCAGAAGCCCCATGCCTCGCTGCCGCCTGCGGACACTCGCTACCATGCCTCGCTGCCGCCTGCGGACACTCGCTACCATGCCTCGCTGCCGCCTGCGGACACTCGCTACCATGCCTCGCTGCCGCCTGCGGACACTCGCTACCATGCCTCGCTGCCGCCTGCGGACACTCGCTACCATGCCTCGCTGCCGCCTGCGGATACTCACTACCATTCCATAGTTGGGTCGCCTGGCCTTGTTTCTACATCTGCCACACTTCTTCCATGAAGACCACTTCTGGCCAGACTTCTCCCAACAGTAGATGGGGGTACCGGGGTCCCACTGGGTTCTGTCAGTTCTCGGCTGATGGCACTGCAGGACATCTAATGATTTAAAGGGAAGTAAGCATGATGTGTCATCTGCCACCATATTTCCTTGGCCGACCGCTGCGTCTCCGGTCCTATGGTTTCTACACATGCAGGAACCAAAGTGTGCTGTGAAATCTTTGCCTCAGAGACCTTGCTGATGCAGTATAACTACCTCACGCCTCGATTCTTACCACGGTGTGTGACCTGTGACAGGAAACTGTCTTCCACAACCTCACCTTTGTAGCAGTTTGGTGGTTCTTCAGCTGTTTTCAAGTCTCCTACACAGCAGTTCCTGTTTCAGTTAATGACTATTTCACCCCCCATATGAAAATGCTGATCAATAAGCAATTATACCAAACAGGTGATAATCAAACAGCCGACCACAATCCTACAAAATCCCTGACTGTGTGCCTAGAAGAACTGATGAAGGTGAAGCGCATCAACCTGGATACTAGCGGGTTACACTTCTCTCTTCAGTCACTTTGCATGTCCTTCTATTTCTGAAAACCTTCTTACTGTGCAGCATTTTCCACACCTGCCTAAAACTCTTGTACAGTTATATATATATATATATATATATATATATATATATATATATATATATATATATATATATATATATATATATATATATATATAATGGGATGTGTGGCTATACTACTAATTATGTAGTCAGTAGTGTTAATCTCCAGTTCCTTCCAAACTGCCTAATCCTTAGGGTGCATTCACACAAACGTATATCGGCTGGGTTTTCACGCCGAGCCGATATACGTTGTCCTCGTGTGCAGGGGGGGAGGGAGGATGGAAGAGCCAGGAGCAGGAACTGAGCTCCCGCCCCCCTCTCTGCCTCCTCTCCACCCCTCTGCACTATTTGCAATGGGGAGAGGTGGGATGGGGCAGGGCTAATTCTCGGAACTTAGCCCCGCCTCCGCCCTGCCTCTTCCCATTACAAATAGTGCAGAGGGGCGGAGAGGAGGCAGAGAGGGGGGTGGGAGCTCAGTTCCTGCTCCTGGCTCTTCCATAGTCCCTCCCCACCCCCCCACCCCCTGCACACGAGGACAACGTGTATCGGCTCGGCGTAAAAACCGAGCCGATATACGTTCGTGTGACTTCACCCTTAGGCTGAATTCACACGACCGTATATCGGCTGGGTTTTCACGCCGAACGATATACGGCATCTCTCTCTGCAGGGGGAGGAGGCTGGAAGAGCCGGGAGCAGGAACTGAGCTCCCGCCCCCTCTCTGCCTCCTCTTTGCCCCTCTGCACTATTTGCAATGAGGAGATGGGACGGGGGCGGGGCTAAATTCTGGGAATTAGCTCCGCCCTGTCCTGCCTCGCCTGAATGCACCCTTAATCTGCCTGTCCACGGGCATTTTTGCATTGCGTTTCCCGCGTTGATGATCTGGCCGCAGGGAACGCAATACCCGCTTTCCATAGAACGCGCAGCCTCCCTGTCCATGAGCGGAGAATCATAGCTTGCAGGCGGCAAATCGCAGCATGCCACGATTCTCCGTGGTCAGCCTATCTGTCACTTAGGCTGACACCGGAGATCCGTCTGCAGGCTCCTGCTCCCGGGCGGCGGAGATCCACCGCAGGATATCGCAATGCCCGTGGACAGACTGCCTTAGTCTAGGGCTGTCCACACATGTATGGCAAAACACGTGACTTAAGCTTTATAGTTTGATCCAATATGCCCACGGTTTTACTGTAAACCAGTTTTTCTTCTAATATACACCCCTGATCACGCTGTATCGTACAGCCATACACTTTCATACGCTTTTCACTGACTTAATGTTTAAGAAAGCACGTTTCCGTAAGTCTGTTTTACGGGACTGAAGAGCGCAGTGATCAACTTTGCTTGAGAAATGTAGAATACTTGGCTGCACTTCCTGAAGTGCGGGCGCAGCCTGCTGCCAACATTATAGCCTATGGATTGGTGAAATGCTGCATTTTCATGCTTTGGGACAAAGTGCCTTTCATGGATGAATGTATGCCAGTGTGGGCGGTACCTAATATCGACGTGGTCTTGTCATTGCCTGTTTTCAAACTGATGAGCGCCCTGGTGCAGGTACCTGTAGGCGATGGAACTGAAAGACTAGAAGCAATGGGATGAAACTTAAAGGGAGGAGACAGATTAGATATTACAAAAAAACTTTCTGACAGTGAAGGTGATCAATGAGTGGAACAGGTTACCACGGGAGGTGGTGAGTTCTCCTTCAATGGAAGTGTTCAAGGCTGGACAGACATCTGTCTGGGATGATTTAGTGAATCCTGCACTGAGCAGGGGGTTGGACCAGATGACCCTGGAGGTCCCTTCCAACTCTACTGTGTATACATACTGAGGAGACTTTACCTTGTGTCTGTGTCTGTATAAAGGCAGAAGCCCTCACTGAGTCACTCCCCACTTCTTCACATAGGTGTGTTCTAGTCCCACTATGCAGCCGTGATCATCATGTCCTCTTTCAATGGATTGATTTTTATCAGCGGTAGGCCGCCTGCAGACGAGCGGAAATCCCGCCGCGGGATTTCCCGCCGCGGGATTTCCGCCGCTGAAAGTCTGCATAGGAGTGCATTACAATACGCACTCCTATGCAGACGGCAGCGGTTTGGCCGCGCGAAATCTCGCGCGGCAAACAAACCGCGGCATGTTCTAATTTTCTGCGGGGCTCGCACTCACCTGGCCACCGGCTCCGGTCTGCGCATGCGCCAGCTGCGTGGCAGCCGGCACATCAAAGAGCCGGGGCCGCCAGGCGCGAGAGAGTACGCGCTCGTCCCTGCAGGCTCTGGGGTCGGATCGCGCGGCGAGATTTCTCGCTGCCGGATCCGACCCGCTCGTCTGCAGGCGGCCGTATTCTTGCCTGTTAATAATATGGGTGAGCAGAGATAGGACTTGTGCTGTATATGTAATTAACTACGTGTGGGACAGATGGCACAGGACCCATCATCCCGCTGTTTCTTTCAAACTCGGGCACTTTGGTGCAGAATTTCAATGGCCTTATTAACCAAAAGTTGTGTTTCCTGTCGGTAACATTCCTCCCCTAGAAGTTGTCGGATGGATGAAACTTTCTCTGTGATTGTAATGTTCATATAAGGAAGTACTTGTACTATCAGAGCAAAAGGACAATTGTGGTGAACTGACCCCTTGTAGGGAGGCTCTAGTACCCTGTGGTACTGCTCTAGCTTGGATACAAGATATGATACGGGTGGCCATGGAGGTATACAGGCTCTGTATTGTAGCCTGCAGCATATCTCTCCACATTTGATGTAACTGATCCTCTAGATCGTACAAACTCATAGGCTGTTGGAGTCCCAGATCGTCCAACACATGTTCTATTGAGAATAAATCTGGTGACCGAGCAGCCACGGAAGTGTGACAGTGTTATGGGGGCTTCCTGTGACACTGCCTCCACCCGTCCCCCTTGTGTGTGGCTGAGCATTATCCTGCTGCCTCTTGGTAGCCCACATTGGAGGAACACATGTGGCTGCAGGATGTCCTGAACATATCGCTGAACTGTCATTGTCCCTCCTACCACTACCAGGGGGACTGACTGTCTTATGCAATGCCTTCTTCAACCCCCCCCAGATCTTCACACCAGCAGGGGGCAGGATTGAGGTGCTTACCCCCAGGTCTCCAGCATAAACATGGCAGTCACCGACACCCAAACTAATCCTGGATTTGTCGCCATAGCGTCCAGTTTCACTCTACATGACATCACTGGTGGGTTCAAAGCACACGTAATGGTTCCAACAGGCACATGGATGTAATGATAGCACCCTGTGTCTCTGGATGGTGGACAACAGAGCAGTTGGAGCTGCTTGTGCTTGTCAGATGATTAGACACTGCTCTCTACTGGTGGTCTGTAGGGGCTGTCCTGAACCTGGTCACCTTGTGTGTCCTCATCCACTGGTCCCAACACACCCTAACAGTCGGGTTAGATGGTCCTCTTTACTAGTGGTCTGTAGGAGACATCCTGAACCTGGTCATCTTGTATGCCCCCATCCACTGGTCCCAACACCTAACAGTCTGGACAGAACGGCTGGTGGGGGACAATTCATTGATACTGCCATCTAGCTTCTCAGATCCCAATAATTCACCCCCTCTCAGCCCCTGTAGTGGGGTGAAATCTCTTCTATCCGTTGTAGAGGCGTGTGGAGCACGTTGACCACTAGACAAGACGAAGAAGAGGTCCCTACACACAAGGAGGCTTTGAGAGCCTTTCATAGGCCAAGAGGGGAACCACTTTTAGGGCCTCCAGTGACAAGACCGTTCATCTAATCATGCCAAAACAGCAACTCCTTCTAGGGTTTGGATTGTCTTATATTATATGTTCAGTGCTTGTCAAAACTTTTAGGAACTTGTGGAAAAAATACTGCAAAGTAAGAATGCTATTAAAAATGTGACTAGTTTGCATTTTATTAGTTTACAAAAATTAAGTGACTCAACAAGAGAGAAGTGTAACTACACGAATATTTGGTGTTTTACTTTCAAAACTCCATCAATTCTTGCACACAGTCAGGGATTTTGTAGGATTATAGTCGGCTATATGATTACCCAATTATACCAAACAGGTTAATGATCATAATTTTCATATATAGGTTGAAAAAGTCATTAACTGAAACTGCTGTGTAGGAGGCTTAAATCTGGTTGAGGAACATCCAAACTCTGCTACAGAGGTGAGGTTGTGGAAGACCGTTTCCTGTCACAGGTCATATAGTACACCATGGCAAGACTGAGCACGGAAACAAGGCATGAGGTAGTTATACTACATCAGCAAGGTCTCTCTCAGGCAAAGATTTCAAAGCAGACTGGAGTTTCAAGATGTGCTGTTCAGGCTCTTTTGAAGAAGCACAAAGAAACCGGCAACGTTGAGGACCGTAGACGCAGCGGTCGGCCAAGAAAACTAAGTGCAGCAGATGAAATACACATCATGTTTACTTCCCTTCAAAATCGGAAGATGTCC
Organism: Eleutherodactylus coqui; assembly: GCF_035609145.1. Lineage (NCBI taxonomy): Eukaryota > Metazoa > Chordata > Amphibia > Anura > Eleutherodactylidae > Eleutherodactylus > Eleutherodactylus coqui. The sequence goes on along the minus strand of NC_089842.1, from coordinate 222,224,406 downwards.
AGTAGTGCCATCAGCTCAGAAGTGGCAGAAACCAGTGGGACCCAAGTACACCCATCTACTGTTCGGAGAAGTCTGGCCAGAAGTGGTCTTCATGGAAGAATTATGTCCAAAAAGCCATACCTTCAAAATGGGAACAAGGCCAAGCGATTCAACTATGTATGAAAACACAGGAACTGGGGGGCAGAAAAAAAGGGCAGCAGGGGCTCTGGCCTGGGGAGTCACAATGTGGGTGAGGGGCTGGAGAGCGAGACAATGAGTCTGCAGGGAGCAGTGAAGTATGCTGAGGCTCCTTGTAACTATTTCAACAAGTGTAGTTGGTTTGTCTGTATTAATGGTGTCTTCAATGCAGAGTGTAGATGGAGGAGTAATATATGGGGAATGTAGATACAGAAAAGGGGTTATATATGACCAATTCCAAAAAGTTGGGTTTCTATAAAATGTATACGGTAGGGAATGCAGATTCGGAACTCCCATCTAACCATATTTTATTCCCAGTAGAATATATCAGATGGTGAAAAACATTTTCGTTTTCCGTTTTGGTTAAACTAAAAATCAAAAACTTTTAGAAATTGATGGCAAGCTCACATCTTATAACAGTTGGGATGGGGTTAGCAAATTTCTGGAACAGTAGTGGATCTAATGGAAAACAGCTGGAGGGTCCATTTTCTATGAAGTCCCAGGAATGTATAAAAAGAGCATATTCAAGTGGCAGTTTCTCAGAAGCAAAGATGGTTGGAGGTCACCAATTTGTGGAAAACTGCATCTAAAATTTTGTGGAACCATTTCAGAAAACTGTTCCATGTAAAATTACGAAGATTTGTCCCACCAGCTACAGCACATATTATCAGAAAATCTGTAGAGATTCTTGGGCACAAGGTACAAGGCCGATGCTCAGTATTGAGTGCTGGAGATCTACAGGCCCTCAGGCGTCGCTGCATTATAAACAGGCATGATTCTGTAATGTAATCCCTGCATGGGCTCAGGAATACTTCAGAAGTCATTGTCTGAACACTGTTGTATCTGTGGATTGTACAGAGAAGTTACAGCTGTATCATGCAGAGAAGAAGCCGTATATCAACACACTTCAGAAACACCGGCGTCTTCTCTGGGCCAAAGCTGATTTTACAATGGCTTGAGGCAAAATGGAAAACTGTTCTGTGGTGAATCGAAATGTGAAATAGATTTTGAAAGCCACAAAGGCTGTGTCCTGCGGACTCAAAAGGAGCAGGACCATCCAGCATGTTTTTAGCACCTAGTCCTGCATCTCTGGTACAGGGTGGCATTGGTGGCTACGGCATGGGCAGCTTACAGTACCAAAGCTGAGCAGTATATAGAGGTTCTAGAACAACATGCCCCATCCAGACAACGTCTTTCAGGGAAGACCTTGTATGTTTCAGTAAGGCAATGCTAAACCACATACTGTATCCACCAACAGCATGGCTTAACAGGGGAAGAGTCCGGGGTGAACCAGCCGCCTGCAGTCCGGACCTTCCAATAATAGGAGATATTTGGCAAGATATGGAATAGAAAATCTAGCAAAGACTACCGAGGACTAGAGCAGCTAGAAACCTACATCAGACAAGGGGACCACATTCCTGTCCCAAAACTGCAGCAGTTGGTCTCCTCCCTTCCAGAAAAGGGGATGCTACACAATGGTAGACACGGCCCTGCCACAGCTGTTGAGATGTGGTGCTGCCATCAATTTCTAAATGAAACGAAGAGTCTTCTGCTCCCCCCCACCACCACCACCACTCATTGTGTTCTGTCTTCTGTTGTGAATAAAATATGGTTAGATGGAACTTTCAGATCATTGCGTCTTCCCCCCCCCCCCCTTTTTTCCCCCTATCCATGTACCATATATACTTAAGAATAAGCCAAGTTTTTCAGTACAAAAAATGCTGAAAGCCCTAAAAAAACCCTGCAATACTTTCCACTCAGTTGGCGTCTATTCCGTGATGCTCTTCCTGGTGGGGATCGTCTGAAGCAGCTTGCTGCATCGCATCAGGGACACAGACACCAGCTGAGAGGGGAATACTGTTTTTTACCACAAAAAAGAATTAAAAAAAAAACTTATTGGGTCAGCTCATACTCGAGTATATACGGTATTTACATTTTAGTGTCCTAACATTTTTGGAATTAAAGTTTTCATGTACACTTTAAAATTCAAACACCAAGAACAAGTTGTAAGGTTATCCAAATTAAAGAATTTGCTGTTTCTTCTAAGATATGCAAATGATCAAATCTTCAAGCGCCCAGCTCCAATCTATGGCAGGCAGGAGAGGCTTCAGTAGCATAAAAGACAGATTGGAGACAAGTGGGGTTCTCTTCCCCCAGCCACATGAAATGCCAAGACTTACTGAAGGCCCTTTTACACACAGATGATTGCTCAAAAGATGGCTCTTGAGCAATCATTTTGCATAAACTACTACTTGGTACTAATGCCTATTAGTAGTGTGTGGGCTGCTGGGATCTGTTTTTGAGAGAACAGACCACCTGCTGTTCTCTGAATGACTTCCCTTTTGTGCCACCTGGCTGACAGCTGAGACAATGTAATCAGTGCTCCCCAGGCAGAACACAGCGTGTGGTCCGCATTATCAGCTCCTGCCGAATGATGGATTTCATGCCAAACAATCATCGTCCGGTAGAAAAGTGAAAGATGGGCACTAGAGATGAGCGAATGTACTCGTTTCGAGTAATTACTCGATCAAGCACCGCGGGTAAAAAGATCCGGGGGGAGGCGTGGCGGAACGGGGGAGCTCTCTCTCGCCCTCTAAACATACCCCCCCCCCCCCCCTCCCCCGAATCTTTTCGCCCGAGTACAGAAGTACTCGAATCGCGGTGCTCGGGCGAAAAAGGGGCGTGGCTGAGTAGGTTCGCTCATCTCTAATGGGCACATTTACACCCAATGATTATCTCTCAAAAGATGTGATGCCTACTGCTCATTGTGCCAGTTATCTCCACTTGTGGCAGACTGAGAGGGACAGAATCCTTGAACTGAAATACCGTGGTGTAGTACTCCGGCAGATCGCTACGGGTGTAAGCCAAGATGTTAGAAGTGTTCCACATTGCATGTTTAGTGGCTGTGAGACCAGTGCCCCTGAATGGCAACAAGAGGTGCACAGAGGCAAACCTTTCCATAGACTGATAATTGGATAAGAAGAATGGATCATAGTGATCCATTCTTTGCGTTGAGTGAAACTGGATGTCACATCCCAAGCCTAGGGCTTTGAACAATGTCTACACACACAATCATAAGGCACTTGCATGGTGTTGGGCTGCGAACCAGACGTTTAGCGGTGGGTGAGCCCCTGACTCCATGCCGCCACTCTCTAATGGCGGCATAGTGCAGAACAAGGCTGGAATGAAGGTCCGGCTTCTGCAATGAGTCCTGCTTTTGCCTGTGACCCAACGATGGCTAGTGATCATGTGGGTAGCTCCACGAAGAGGCCTTCACACGAGAATGTCACACTGGGCCTACTCCTGGGATTATAATGTACAATGACCGGATCCCTCTACTCTTCATTTCAGGTAGAATAACAGCTTGGCTTTATATTGATTTGGTCAGGGGCCAATAGTAGCGCCACTTCTCCAAAGTGTCCTAGGAACTGTTTTTCAACAGAATGCCAGGCCAGATGTTGCTCGTGCAGCTGGGAGCAGGATGCGTGACCTAAACATGCTGCCATCACCCACCGTATCTCAACACTTGTGCTCACTGGGAGACCTCTGCAACATCATTGGTCGATAATTGCACAGGGAGCTGCCAGCGGTGCCCAAGTGCATTTAGCATGGCAGAACATTCCTCAGACCATCCTTAACCTTATTGATGGCGTGCCAAGGTGGCTATTTCTGTGCCCGGCGCTCATACTCCATGCTGAATATATGAATGTTTTGAAAATCTTGTTAGTTTTATTGAACATTAACATGTTTATCCTGCGATTTCCGTAATTCCACGACTACTTCTTGGTGTTTTAATTTTGTGTGTGTGATGGTGTAGATACAGAGGAGTCTCATGTAGAAGGGTGGAGATATTATGGGGGGTGTAGTTCCACCCTAGTTGGTTGGTAGTGCAGTGGAGGGCCAGCTCCGGGTGGGTGGTGCACTGAAGGATCTTCACCTTGTCCAGCTAACATCTGGTTCCCCCACAGGTCTTTACAATGAGCTCGGTGAAGGGTACCGTTGGGTCGGACGAGCGCCGGGAGTTCTGCAGCTTCTTTGATCAGATTGTGCAGGATCTAACAGTTGAGGATTTGGGGCATCCTGAAATTGGTGATGCCATTTTGCGCTTGAAACGGGTAAGGCTGGATCTGGGGGCCCGTATGCCGCTGTTGTATTGGGTGGTGTCTTATGTAACTCTATCATACAGGTGCTGGAGTATACTGTTAGCGGGGGGAAGTGTAATCGTGGGATGACTGTGCTGGCCTCCTTCCTGGAGCTGGTGGGGCCGGAGCTGCAGAAGGATGAGAATATCCAAAGGGCACTGGCGGTGGGCTGGTGTGTGGAGCTGGTGAGTGTGCAGAGTACTGCCGGTCTAATGACCTGCAGATCTTACCACCCATTATGGCCTCTTCTCTCATAGCTCCAGGCTTTCTTCCTGGTTGCTGATGACATCATGGATAATTCTGTGACTCGCCGTGGGCAGCCATGCTGGTACAAGAAGGTAAGTCCTCATACAGAAGAAGGGTGGGTGGGGGAGGGGAGAAGAAATCTCATTGCTCAAGTCTTCTCTTACAGGAGGGCATTGGGCTGGATGCCATCAATGACTCCTTCATGCTAGAAGCCTGTGTCTACCGGGTCCTGCGGAAGTACTGCCGCCAGCAGCCATACTACCTTCAGCTGCTGGAGCTTTTCTTGGAGGTGATGAGGGTTCAGTGCTCCCTATGTCCTACCCTGTTTTCATGGTATATAACTTACAGGGGGAGGAGGTCAGTCTCAGGTGGTAAGTTCCCCATATGATGGGAGTGGCAGTCTAAAAGGTGTACTATCTGTTACATGGTGAACCTACCACCACAGCTGAAGGGGTACTAATTGGTAGGTGACACCAGGAAGAGCCTATAAATGAGGGTTGCTGTCCATGGCAGTAAGTTCCATTGAGGTGGTGTATAGCAGTACAATTTAGTGTTTCGGAGGGTTGGGTGCAGTGCATTGAAGTAGGTTTTGCTGCTGGTGCAGAGTGTGGTGCTAGGTTCTCTTTTGGGGGGGGGGGGGGGTAGTAGGTCTCACTGTGTTGGTTTGGGGTCTGGCAGGTTGTGCTGCGCTGTTGGTGTGGTGTCTGGTAGTCACACTGTTTCTGGTGCTTTGCAGACTTCCTACCAGACAGAGCTGGGGCAAGCGCTTGATCTCATCACAGCTGCGGAAGGGAAGGTGGACTTGGAGCACTACACTGAGGGCAGGTGAGTGGTTCTCTTTCCCCCAACACCACTAAGGCAGGTGAGTGGTTCCCCCTACTGGCTGCTGCAGATATAAATGTCTCATTCCTGACCTCTCTTTAGATACAAGTCCATCGCAAAGTACAAGACTGCCTTCTACTCATTCTACATGCCGGTGGCTGCCGCCATGTATATGGTGAGTATCGGGAGGCTCACTGCCCGGTGGGTGAAGGGCTGCCGTCTGGCCTCATGCTCCCCATCTTCTTTCCTTCCAGGCTGGAATAGACGGAGAGGATGATCACCGGAACGCCAAAACCATCCTCCTGGAGATGGGCGAGTTCTTCCAGATCCAGGTGAGGTGGGACATTGCCATTGAGGTCTGGGGGAAGGAAGGGGGGACGGCGGCGCATGCCTATGAACCCTACTGGGGAGATGGAGTAATGTTATCTGTGTGTCTGGACAGGACGATTACCTGGACTGCTACGGGGACCCCAGTGTCACTGGCAAGATCGGGACTGACATCCAGGATAACAAGTGCAGCTGGCTGGTGGTGGAGGCGCTGAAGAGCGTGAACCCTGAGCAGCGGCAGATCCTCCAGGTATAGATGAGCCACAAACAGCCCTGTGTACATCACCCCCTACTGGTCCAGCATGATACGTGCCAGTGCCACTCTACATACTATACTTGGTCTTCACCACCCTGGGATTTAGCTATACTTCCCATCCCCAATCAACTTCATTAACCCTTGCTGTGGTTAACAGGAGAACTACGGGCAAGACGACGCAGAGAAGGTGCAACGGGTGAAGCAGTTGTACGATACCCTTGAACTGCCTGCGGTCTACAGCCGCTACGAGGAGAAGAGTTACCAGAGACTGCAGACCCTCACTTCCCAGCTTGCAAATGGCCTGTCCAAAGAGATCTTCCTAGGCCTGGCCCGCAAGATCTACAAGAGGCAGAAGTGAGACCCAGGACTGTATGTAGTACCCAATCCCCCCCCCCAATGTCCATAGCTGCTTGACTTGACAAACTGTGCCCACTGATGGAGGATACCTGAGGGAGGACTCTTTCTCATCACTGAATTTCTTCTGGGGCTCCTAGGATGCAGTCCCTGCGTCATCAGTGTTTAGTCCCAGTTTTCTAGGGGCATGGAGCCTGGTGTACAGGGTGAGCCTTGCCTTCTGTCTGGGGGTCCTCTGTAATAGCTGACAGAGGACATATGAATGATGTAATAAAGTACATATGGTTGTGTACCTTGGCTGTGGTCTGTGTAGTGCAATGACAGACCCGGCAGGCCTACGCCATACGGTACCCAGCCTGCCCGGGGGAGAATTTATAGAGGGTTTAGTAACTATGGGGCTAGAATGTCTGCAGCTACTGCCTCCCTGCAATACACTATGAGAAGTA